>NW_018407737.1:72226-86136 GCF_002113885.1 Mizuhopecten yessoensis | reverse complement strand
TACGTACACACAGCTGTACATACGAACACACAGCTGTACATATGAACACACAGCTGTACATACGTACACACAGCTGTACATATGAACACACAGCTATACATACGTACACACAGCTATACACAAATCTATACATACGTACACACAGCTGTACATACGTACACGCATATGTACATACGTACACACATATGTACACACGTACACACAGCTGTACATACGTACACACAGCTGTACATACGAACACACAGCTGTGCATACGTACACAGAACTGTACCTACGTACACACAGCTGTACATACGAACACAACACAGCTGTGCATACGTACACAGAAATGTACCTACGTACACACAGCTGTACATACGAACACACACTGTGCATACGTGTACAGAACTGTACCTACGTACACACAGCTGTACATATGAACACACAGCTGTGCATACGTACACTGAACTGTACCTACGTACACACAGCTGTACATACGTACACACAGATGTACACACAGATGTACATACAACATACAGCTGTACACATACATGCAGATACGTACACACATATGTACTCACAGCTGTACATACGTACACACAGATGTACACACAGCTGTACATACAACATACAGCTGAACACATACATGCAGATACGTACACACATATGTACTCACAGCTGTACATACGTACACACAGATGTACACACAGCTGTATATACAACATACAGCTGAACACATACATGCAGATACGTACACACAGATGTACACACAGCTGTACCATTATCAGTTTTGCTATCCAATCTCGACCTCCATATTATGTATGGTAATGCGGAGACACAGCTCATATCACACATACTAAAATTGCGTAAAAGAAAGAAATATTTATAAAACTATAGCAGCGTTTAGCAAATGCAACATTTACCGCCACCCGTTCTACCCATCCTGTTCCCCTTCTCCTACGCCATATATGATTAGTGACAGTGGTGTAGTGGAAGGAGCACCCGCCTTCACCAAGGCGGCCAGGGTTCGACTCTCAAATTGGATGTGGAAAAGTATGGGGTCACCGGTCCAGCCACTATTTGGGTTTTCTCCGAGACCTTGGTTTCCTATCACATTAGGACCCATTGCGCTCTTATATCCGGGCAAACAAGAGAACCAATACAAGTTCAAAGGGCAATCCTTAAGTGTCATTCCATCATATGATATCCGAAAAGTTAGAGATAAAATGCTGCCCTTTGCACAGTCACTATGTTTTTATGATGTAGCCACACCGTTCTATTACTGTGACGCAAACACCAGGTCTCGTTTTTTCTTTAACAAACGAAAATTTGTTTGATTAAAGTAATGTTAATGACGAAAGTGTCCTTTAAAATGTGCTCAGTAAATGTACAGCCAAATGAGTTACTTCGTTTATAAATCTACAAATATAGACTAGTTTTGTCTTATGGTGCGTATGAAACGCGCTGTACCTGTCGGCAATAATGTTTTTTTTTCTCTCGAATTTTCCAATTTTTATAGCTAATAATTTGAAACATTAAGTTACAAACATGATTTCGGTTTATTTCTTGTGCAAAAAAAAAGTGCAAAAGGTGCCAAACTAAAGAATAAATAATTATTACGAGTTTTGCTATTAACATACTCTGATAGTTAAAGGCGATATTGGGTTTAAATTGTAATAAGAATAGAACGTCAACCGATTACCAGTTATAGTGCACACGACTGTGTAATCATGGCTAATGTCAAGATGTTGTTGTCCAAGTAATATAATATATTTATAATCCGCTCATCAAGCTGTTGGCTGATAGCTGCTGTCGTTGTTACAGAGCAGGCACGCATAATAACCATGTGAGGCACACTTCTTACATGCTTGAAATTGTGGCGAAATTGTCGGGAAAGAAATTATGATAAATAATTGCACATCTTAATTCCAGTCCGTTGACGCGCAATAAGAAACACATGTTTTGTCTATCGTGTTTCGATCTGGTGGCGTTTTAAACATCACCCCGGGAACGGCGTTACCAGCCGTCTGTCAACACTATTAGACAAGGCTACCGTCAGCGGTGAGCGTTTATTACCTCGGCTGGCCGACTCGGGGGAACAAAATACCCTTTAAATGAACATGAATGTCAGATTAAATGATCAGATTCATATCAACGGTCCAATCAGACATTCGCCGAGTAGAGGCCTTTCTTGGCCCATCATCGACAATACCGAAACAACTGCATTATCTACCACCACAAGGGGCGCCAAAAGGGCGCGTGTTGTAACGTTATGGGGAGGATGCTAACTACTTAGAGAAGGGGCTGTACAAGGATCAACTGTTTTCTTATTTGAGGGTGATAATCAATTATATGTTGCTTTTTTGTATTTTATCTGAATTAGTTGAAAATTGAATATGTTCCACTTGAATTTGGTATGTATGTTTGAAAAGTAACATATGGTATACACATGTGTGAAACGAGATGCTAGATTTTGTCGTCTGTGGTATCGCCATTATTACGTCATGATGACGTCACACTGTAGAACATTTATACCAGTTATTTTGGTATACGTGATTTCCCGATGTTTTCATGTCGAACACTTTGCTTGTAGATTTTTTCAGCTTCATATCGCATGTTTCTAAGGTCATTTTAACTCATTATGTACGATGATTATCAAACAAATATCAAGTCGTTTTGTCCGGGCATCCCTGACACTTGGACCTAGGCTTCAGTTTGCACCCGATCTGTCTTAGTGATGTTACGGAACAGACTGTTAACATAAACCAAAGACACTTAATTCAAAATACACTGTCCACATTCAATGTAAAACTCTAAACCTTTGGTTAAATGCTGCTTTTACATTAAGAAAACAAGTGTGTTTGTTAAAATGAAAATAATCAATTATGCAACACAAAAAGGTACTTGTGTACGGGTGTTTGGTGTGAGTAACTTATGTTCAGTTTAAACCAAAGATCAGTGTTAAACTTATGACATTGTAATAAAAGATGAAAAAAATACATTTGTGATATTAAATGTCTATCACGTGCTCATGACTATCACAACATATGCAGGAAAACTGACCTTTAAGTCTGGAATCACCTCCGAAAACATTTCCCTCATTATTATCCGAATGGGTGTAAAAATGCTTAGACTTATCCGGTCTTATCCAAACATGTATAACCCTCCTTATCCAACCATTAGTTTCGAAAAGCCCGATCTAAAGAATGTCAAAAGTGAAAGGTGAGCGTAATACTGTAATGTGTCTAATCAGGTATAACGATATTCAGTGTAAATATATACATTTTATCACGATATTCAATGTAAATATATACCCCTATCACAATGTTCAGTGTAAATATAAAATCGCCTATCACAATGTTCAGTGTAAATATATACCGCCTATCACTATGTTCAGTGTAAATATATACCGTTTATCACAATAGTTATTTTAAATATATACGGTTTATCACGATATTCAGTGTAAACATATACCGCCTATCACAATATTTAGTGTAAATATATACAGTTTATCACGATATTCAGTGTAAATATATACCGCCTATCACTATGTTCAGTGTAAATATATATCGCCTATCACAATGTTCAGTGTAAAAATATACCGTTTATCACAATAGTCAGTGTAAATATATACAGTTTATCACGATATTCAGTGTAAATATATACCGCCTATCACAATAGTCAGTGTAAATATATACAGTTTATCGCGATGTTCAGAGTAAATATATACCGTTTATCACAATAGTTAGTGTAAATATATACAGTTTATCACGATATTCAGTGTAAATGTATACCGCCTATCACAATAGTCAGTGTAAATATATACAGTTTATCACGATGTTCAGAGTAAATATATACCGTTTATCACAATAGTCAGTGT
Source organism: Mizuhopecten yessoensis (assembly GCF_002113885.1). Taxonomy (NCBI): domain Eukaryota; kingdom Metazoa; phylum Mollusca; class Bivalvia; order Pectinida; family Pectinidae; genus Mizuhopecten; species Mizuhopecten yessoensis. Next base: position 82,277 of record NW_018407737.1, on the reverse strand, counting down.
AAATATATACAGTTTATCACGATATTCAGTGTAAATATATACCGCCTATCACAATAGTCAGTGTATATATATACAGTTTATCACGATGTTCAGAGTAAATATACCGTTTATCACAATAGTCAGTGTAAATATATACAGTTTATCACGATGTTTAGTGTAAATTTATACCGCCTATCACAATAGTCAGTGTAAATATATACAGTTTATCACGATGTTCAGTGTAAATATAAACCGCCTATCACAATATTTTTCAGTGTAAATATAAACCGCCTATCACTATGTTCAGTGTAAATATATACCGTTTATCACAATAGTCAGCGTAAATATATACAGTTTATCACGATATTCAGTATAAATATAAACCGCCCATCACTATGTTCAGTGTAAATATATACCGTTTATCACAATAATCAGTGTAAATATATAGTTTATCACGATATTCAGTGTAAATATAAACAGCCTATCACTATGTTCAGTGTAAATATATACCGTTTATCACGATGTTCAGTGTAAATATATACAGTTTATCACGATGTTCAGTGTAAATTTATACCGCCTATCACAATAGTCAGTGTAAATATATACAGTTTATCACGATGTTCAGTGTAAATATATACCGCCTATCACAATATTTTTCAGTGTAAGTATAAACCGCCTATCACTATGTTCAGTGTAAATATATACCGTTTATCACGATATTCAGTGTAAATATATACAGTTTATCACTATGTTCAGTGTAAATATATACCGCCTATCACAATAGTCAGTGTAAATATATACAGTTTATCACGATATTCAGAGTAAATATATACCGCCTATCACAATATTTAGTTTAAATATATACAGTTTATCACGATGTTCAGAGTAAATATATACCGCCTATCATTATGTTCAATGTAAATATATACAGTTTATCACGATGTTCAGTGTAAATATATACAGTTTATCACAATGTTCAGTGTAAATATATACCGCATATCAGTATGTTCAGTGTAAATTTATGCCGTTGATAACGATGTTCAGTGTAAAAGCCTTACACCGATTCGGAGACAAACTTTAATAGTTTACTGATTAAAATGAAGCTGTATGAATTTTAGAAAAAGACATTTATTTTTCACCTCTCCGTTTCCACCTCCTTTCCTTATTCCTCTTCCTCCTCCGTCTTCCAATCCTTCTAATAACAATGTTTAAATGTAGTACATGACCTAGGAAATCGAGGAGAAGTGTGTGTGTGTGTGTATGCTATCTTAATCAGAGACCAACTACAATTAAATCCTAATAAGAAAGCCAATGATGACGTTATTTCATTCATTAACAGGCCAGTTTAATTTCCAGTAAATTAATGATGATCAACCGACCGTGTCAAAGTGTGTAGATATGTGAACGTGCAGATAGCGCATGTTTGACACGCGCCATTTGTGCCGATAGTGGACGGAGGATGCCCGCTGTTTGATCGGCCCTCTGTTGTAGACACGGAGACACGAAGGTGTACTACTATTGATTGAAACAATTAGGTGTTCTGTACCTCTGATAATGACCTGCAATATTGAAGTCATTAAGAATATTATAATCCGAAACTGACACCGGAGGTTAAAGGTATTTGTTTATCAGCATTGCTTTATGATCATTAATTCCTAGAGTGACAGCGTTATGCCGAGACCGATTGGCCAAGTGACGGCGCTAATCTTTTGCCGAGTGCCCCTCGCTTATATGCTACACCAGTGGCATGCGGTTTCTCAGCATGGTGAGATTGATCCAGCCCTCCCGTACACCACTACTAACTTTAAGGCTCATTAACGGCATAATAGATTTCTATCGCCTCCTCCCACCCCTCTCCCTCCTGCTAAGACGTTTCATTATGATAACGATACGTGCGGTGTTTGGTTGTTCTAGTCGTTGTACAAATCATCCTGTCTTAATTGAAGAGAATTTATTCATTAAGTGGTGAGCGCTCTTCAAGACAAGGCCCGTCTTGTAGCCGTTGTAGATAGAATTGCTAGTGACTTGTTAAGAGACGGTATAATCGGCGTCACTATAACGGCCGCTTTGTCAAGGTGTGGGAGACAGGTAGCTTGTCATGATGGACCCGCGGGAGGCTGCACTTTGTTTACCGTTGTAGATAGCCATTAAACCTATTACACACAGTTTTACTCAAGAGCTTCCGGACAGCAGGAAACGTTTACTGTGTGACGGTGCCGGGAGTTAGGTAGTTTTTGTATGGAAACATTTTGTGATTTTTATTTTTTTATTTTTTTTATTTCTCACCAAACGGAAATTTGGTCTATAGATGACACACAGAAACTGTAAGGCTTCTCCTATATTTTTTTTACAGGTTATCAGCACACTTATTATTCTTTATACGGAAAATAGTATTTATTTTATATAAGGGAAGTTGTTCAAAGAAGTTGTGCAAATAGGACACGAATGAGCTTGTGAAATAGGAATGGATTGCAGCATGAATTCAAGACATCACAACTCCTTGACATCGTCGTGCTATTCTAGAGACAGCGTTTTTTTTACGGCACCTAGAACCTGGCACCCACATATTTACGAGAAAACTCCTAAGCAACCGACACCCCATTTCATCTCCAACATACTTGGGACGTGTTATGATAATGACAATGTGAAAATTGAGGACACGAGATCAATTGATGGGCGAAGTGACGAGCGACGACATTGTGGCTATGGGTACGATTCCAATGGTGAAAAAGAGGGTTATACTAAACACCGGAACGCGGACTTAGACGGGTACATATCCGGACCGGAGAACTTGGAAAATAGACATCACGGTACAAGCCTTGAAAGTACGTATGTTTTCTTTAAATTTTTCTTCATAGCTGTTTTACCAGAATGTTTTTCTTGTTTTATTCTTCTGCTGTTAAACATATATTTCTAATTCAGTCTGCTGATAATCGTTTCCCTTAACCAAACCACACTATGGTATCAGTACTTAACAAAATAGGTAGTCAGCTGTTATGTTATAATTGGGCAACTGAAATACTACTCTCGTGTAAAAATTGTCCACATGTCTGTCAATAGCCAATCATAGTAGGGTTAGGTACATTAATGATATTAGCTCCGATCAATTTATCCGTTATTAACATCTACAAAATAACGTGAAAATACCGTCTGGCTCTAAGTCAAGACAGTTTAATCTCTTTCGTGGTTCATTAACTTGTGTATGTAAGTAGGCCTTATTATCAACCGGTATATCGCCATGTTGATGGCGACAATAAGAAAACGGTAAATTGATATGGAGGCGTTGGTTAAATTAATAACCGAAATTGAAGAATTCATAACAAACAGAAATTAATTTATCTGCTGGACATATTCTGATATACACAAATATTTTATCAATTGAACCTGTCTCTGATAAACCTATTTACCAGTGTGTGGGAAACGGGTTTCGTTGGTTATAATATAAAGCATTACTATTTTTGATGATAACGAAAGGGTGTTTGTTTTTATTGGCATGGAGCTATTTCCATGCACTTTACTCTGCATCGGTGTCAGAAAGTGAAATTTGAGACTCGTAAATCTATAGAGCAATATCAGCAAAAGTAAAAATAACGGGTCGGAATCATATGGTACACCTCCTCAGGTTTTACCTTATCTAAGCTAGGACATACCTCGAGTTCACCAGCTCTCGTCATAAGCTTGAGTTTGCATATTTTCTGTTTTTATTTTTTTATTGTGAATTTGTTATTTTTACATAAACTCGTTGTTTAAGTCTACACCGAAAATAAAAACAAACACATATTTATAAAAACTGATTTACTAAAAATATCCAACATATGAGCAAACACACAAAAAAACACCCGAATACAAACACAAACACAAACAAACCAACACTCGCTAACAAAAAGGTGTAGCACATTATCAGGCAAATTGATTAAATACGCTTAACAGATTCAGCAAACATAAAATGAAACATTAAATACGCTTAACAGATTCAGCAAACATAAAATGAAACATTAACTATCGCCTTACAGATTCATAGTAAATCTGTTAACACTTCACATATCGTAAATATAAAATATAAACAAAAATTATTCAATAGAATCTTTGAATATTTTAATTAGTTTATAAATCATTTACATTATATGACACTATATAATATTATTAATTACTACACACAACTACGTATCATATCTCTTCTTAAAACATCTTTTAATTTAAACAACTTAACATAAATGGAAAACAGTAAAAAGGGTGATTTAATTCATAAGGTTAACGATAATTAAAAATATATTTAATCCAGGAGTTAATAATTAAAATGACCTGTCACCAACTATATCATTTGCCATCAGTGTTAATTTTTAAATATCGTTTTGTTTGATGATTTGACAGTTTGAGAAACATTCGGTATTTTAGCATTGCTTTAGTTTATAAAGAAAATAAATTCATCAATAAGAAAACGATGTCGAACTGATGTTAAAATGTATGATGATATTACTGACCAGTTTTTTGTTCTATAAAAATTATAAATCACGTATATTTTTAGAATTACAAAACTAAAAAGAAACTAAAGAATGTTAATGTCGTGGGATTCATAATGAATTACACAAAAACTCCTTTTCCTGTCATAAGACAAATAATATTGAACATTTTGACAAAACGAATAAACAGCATAAACTCAAATTAAAACAGAAATAAAACTAATTTCTCCAAATTTCTTGTAAAAAACGTGGGTCACTAAAGCCTCGTGCCGGGCTATTCGGTAGTACAGTATACAGTCAATACATGTCAATGTATATGTATGATTCGAACTTTACATAGACTTACCCATAAGCACCTTTTTTACATGAGTTCGAGTGTAGAAAACGTAGAAAACACCGCCGTGTTTATCGGCGATACTAGTAAGCAAATAGTATTTCCTGATGTTAGTTATCAGCGATACTTGTAAGCAAATATTATTTCCTGATGTTAGTTATCGGCGATACTTGTAAGCCAAAACTATTTCCTGATGTTAGTTATCGGCGATACTAGTAAGCAAATAGTATTTCCTGATGTTAGTTATCGGCGATACTAGTAAGCAAATATTATTTCCTGATGTTAGTTATCAGCGATACTTGTAAGCCAAAACTATTTTCTGATGTTAGTTATCGGCGATACCTGTAAGCCAAAACTATTTTCTGATATTAGTTATCGGCGATACTTGTAAGCCAAAACTATTTCCTGATGTTAGTTATCGGCGATACTAGTAAGCCAATACTTTTTTCTGATGTTAGTTATCGGCGATACTTGTAAGCCAAAACTATTTTTCTGATATTAGTTATCGGCGATACTTGTAAGCCAATAGTGTTTTCTGATGTTAGTTATCGGCGATACTAGTAAGCCAATACTATTTTCTGATGTTAGTTATCGGCGATACTTGTAAGCCAAAACTATTTTCTGAAGGAAGATCGTTGTCTGTGTATGCATTCATTCATTGTAAACTTTCGCTAAGGAGGCAATGACAGATCTGTGTAATTATAGGTTATTTCGCGGCTGACTATTTTTTGTACTTTTTGACATGTTACACTACTTATGAGTTTTTAAGAATGAGGCTTAAACTAAAATATAGGATATTTAGCTGAATTAATTGGAATTAAACTAAAATAAACGGTATTTAGCTGAATTAATTGGAATTAAACTAAAATAAACGGTATTTAGCTGAACTAATTGGAGTTAAACTAAAATAAACGGTATTTAGCTGAATTAATTGGGATTAAACTAAAATCATGTTTTTGCTCTAGCATTGACGGGACTACCGCAGAACAAATCCTAGTAATGAAACATGGTCACGATAAGGATAACATTAGATTCATAACTGAGATAAAATAACGCGTGGAGTTAAATCAATACATTGCGAAATTGTATCTTTGTGAGTAGGGTCAATTTTACTGTGTCTTATCTCTTGCATAACGTCCGTCAATGACTATTTTTTAAACTAAAAAGACATTTACGGAAGATTGCATCAGGTTGATATTTAAATTCGTTTAAATTTACAGACAAACAAATCTCCACGTGATCAAGCACAACTATATAATACTGGAATCACAAAACAAAAAAAACCCAAAAAAACAAATACATAAAATCTCACAACAATGTAATAACTGAATTTCGTAACATGAAATAATGGAATATCACATACACATAATGATTGAATCCATGACGTAGCAATTTAATAATGAAATCTTACTACAGCTTTTTATGGAACCACACAGGACATATAAACGGAATCATGAAACAAAAATAATTATGGAATCACACAAAAATATGATAATGGAATTACACAGCATTATAACTATGGAATCACAAAACAATATATAAAAAGAATAACACAACAATATAACAATGAAATTATACAAAAATATGATAAAAGAATTACTCAAAAATATGATAATGAAACTATACAAAAATATAATATTAGATTTACACAACAATATAATGATGGAATTATACAAAAATATAATAACTATGGAATTATAAAAAGGTATAATAATCATGGAATTACACAAAAATATTCTAATAGAGTACAACTAGATTAAATAGCAAATATTTTAAAGTCAGTGTTGCCTCTTACGGTAAAAAAGTGAAATACTAATTGTTTTCTCGACAGATTTTTTTCCAATCAATTAATTCAAGCAATGCTGTAATGGAAAACAAACATTATATCACAATTTAAAATAACATTAATCCAATGACGAAATCACTAATGTGTTTAAAATGATCCGTTTTGAAAGCTATGCTATAATTTTAATTATTGCTAATGTAACACGAATTTGAACGATTATAGCTAACTATTAATTAAGAGAGAGGATATTGAATTATCTTCTGTGAATGCCGGCAATAATTGTGAATTCATGACACCAAAAACAGACAATCAACTGGACCAAACCGGCTGTAGTCAGGGATAGTGGTTCGATAGTGAGCCATCCCATTAACACCTTTAATGGTTTTGAGTGATTAGTTCTGCGTTGGGATTGACTGGCGTAGACTTTAGGGAGGGAATGAATCCCGTCACACAGGAAGTGATACGAGTCGCTAGCTTGTCACCTCGTTGTCATACTAAGACAAGGGAAAATAAGAAGTATAATGTACCGTATGTCAAACCAACCAGTTTAATTCTGGATGGCTGCCGACTTGTTTTAGATACTGGATCATGTATAGTATCATGTTTATTAATGAATACAAATCATTTATTATTGGTTAAAATGATTGACAACATATAACCGAACATTGGAATGAAAAAAGCTGTAAGAAAATTTACTATGTTGACTAAATCGTTATTCATATATTAAAAAAATTAAGGGAACTAATATTTTTGTACGTTTTGTACATGTATTAATTCGTGGTTGTTAATTAGTAAACACTAGAAGTCGGATTACATAATCATATAGGTGTAATCATTTTGAAATATTTTTTCACCCTTTGTAAAAATTATACAAACAATATGCACAAAATAACATCAACCTGATGGATTGTCATATCTGAAAGTTCCTATTTTTGCAAATAAAGAAAAAATATTCATATTTTAAAATTAGACATGTAACTGTTAGCATAATTAGAATTTTAACAAAATCCTAAGACAAAAAGAAAAGTACGTTGGTAAGTAAGTTGTCCTCCCCACTGGTAAATTACAGCATACAGCAAGACATACAGACGAGTGAAAACCCTAACGTAATCATTAATTGAAGAGTTATTGTATGATTAGCGCAATAACGGTCTCATTTAACCAATTATTTGGCATTTGTATAGCCGAGTAATTATCACACTGCCTCGTTATGACTGGCGGATTGTTATACATAATGCTATGTAATATACGTCCTGGTTACAATTACTGCGCAGCATCACAGGCAAGTGAACTATAACACCGTATCAAATATCTCTACCATTGCCACCAATAAACCCAGCGTGTGATGGTATGTATTAGTGTAGAATGTGGTATAAAGTGCTAGTGAGCCAGCTAGACAGAGAACGAAATGTGTAACACACACAAGTGTCTAGATGGCAGTTACGTAAATATATAATTAATTCGGTATCGTGGTGGGTTTCGTTTTGTCTCATTTTAAACAATAATAGTGCAACAGTATGGTTTTCAATTTCTATAAATTATTTTATAGCTACTTTACATTTTCTGAATTGTGAAGTATTGTATGTCGTAGCACAACCTTTTATAGTTCAGTTAAGGGTGTTAACGGGATACGCTATTTAGTCTGTATAACCAACCTTTTATAGTTCAGTTAAGGGTGTTAACGGGATACGCTATTTAGTCAGTATAACCAACCTTTTATAGTTCAGTTAAGGGTGTTAACGGGATACGCTATTTAGTCAGTATAACCAACCTTTTATAGTTCAGTTAAGGGTGTTAACGGGATACGCTATTTAGTCAGTATAACCAACCTTTTATAGTTCGGTTAAGGGTGTTAACGGGATACGCTATTTAGTCAGTATAACCAACCTTTTATAGTTCGGTTAAGGGTGTTAACGGGATACGCTATTTAGTCAGTATAACCAACCTTTTATAGTTCGGTTAAGGGTGTTAACGGGATACGCTATTTAGTCAGTATAACCAACCTTTTATAGTTCGGTTAAGGGTGTTAACGGGATACGCTATTTAGTCAGTATAACCAACCTTTTATAGTTCGGTTAAGGGTGTTAACGGGATACGCTATTTAGTCAGTATAACCAACCTTTTATAGTTCGGTTAAGGGTGTTAACGGGATACGCTATTTAGTCAGTATAACCAACCTTTTATAGTTCGGTTAAGGGTGTTAACGGGATACGCTATTTAGTCAGTATAACCAACCTTTTATAGTTCGGTTAAGGGTGTTAACGGGATACGCTATTTAGTCAGTATAACCAACCTTTTATAGTTCGGTTAAGGGTGTTAACGGGATACGCTATTTAGTCAGTATAACCAACCTTTTATAGTTCGGTTAAGGGTGTTAACGGGATACGCTATTTAGTCAGTATAACCAACCTTTTATAGTTCGGTTAAGGGTGTTAACGGGATACGCTATTTAGTCAGTATAACCAACCTTTTATAGTTCGGTTAAGGGTGTTAACGGGATACGCTATTTAGTCAGTATAACCAACCTTTTATAGTTCGGTTAAGGGTGTTAACGGGATACGCTATTTAGTCAGTATAACCAACCTTTTATAGTTCGGTTAAGGGTGTTAACGGGATACGCTATTTAGTCAGTATAACCAACCTTTTATAGTTCGGTTAAGGGTGTTAACGGGATACGCTATTTAGTCAGTATAACCAACCTTTTATAGTTCGGTTAAGGGTGTTAACGGGATACGCTATTTAGTCAGTATAACCAACCTTTTATAGTTCGGTTAAGGGTGTTAACGGGATACGCTATTTAGTCTGTATAACCAACCTTTTATAGTTCAGTTAAGGGTGTTAACGGGATACTCTATTTAGTCAGTATAACCAACCTTTTATAGTTTCGATAACTTAACGTACAAAAACCTATAAAATTTGAACTTTACATATGTCTTAATTTAAAGACCATACATTCGATCTAAAGCACAAATTCATGTTAAATGACATAAATGCAGAAATAATTCAGCACTAAATAGAATAAGGAACGGTTCCCACAGGTCCAGTCGTATCTATGGAGGATGGGGGCGTATATATGGACGGTCAGTTCTCATCATTTTGTCCAGTCTACACACCGCCATACATATCACACTGATAGCTGTCAATCTATAGACGTGAAGGAGACGTTAGTTACTAGGGCCCTACAACAACATAATAACACATGTCACAGTTGTTATAAAAACACACACCATAAGTTTATTGGAAATAAGATGGCGATGTGTAAGACCAAGTCCATAATTTATATGACCGGAGACATCAGCCGTCTCATATGTCTTATAAATACAGTATGTCCTATAGATACAGTATGTCCTATAGATACAGTATGTCCTATGGATACAGTATGTCTTATAAATACAGTATGTCCTATGGATACAGTATGTCCTATAGATACAGTATGTCTTATAGATACAGTATGTCCTATAGATACAGTATGTCCTATGGATACAGTATGTC
>NW_018407737.1:8595-71290 GCF_002113885.1 Mizuhopecten yessoensis | reverse complement strand
TAATCTGTCCTATAGATACAGTAAATATGGTAATCTGTCCTATAAATACAATATATATGGTAATCTGTCCTATAAATACAGTTTATATGTTAATCTGTCCTATAAATACAATATATATGGTAATCTGTCCTATAGATACAGTAAATATGGTAATCTGTCCTATAAATACAATATATATGGTAATCTGTCCTATAAATACAGTTTATATGGTAATCTGTCCTATAAATACAGTTTATATGTTAATCTGTCCTATACTAGTACTTACTATGGACAAATAAAACATTAACAACGCAGTCATATCATTCTGATTTTTCCTTTTTTTAGAAAATTTAATTTATGAAAATGGTCTGTTGGAAGAAAAGAATGTTCGTTTTTTAAGGTTTTGATGGAGATCATTATACTAGTATTATTAATAGATGAAGGATATTTTTTTTCAAATCCGACGGTCAGTATTTGTAATGGTTTTATTCATTATCATTATAATTTAAAATCGAAAATAACATATTCTTGTTTAAGGATTAAAAGGGTCATTCTCAGATAAGCATATAAAGTTTTCTGCAAACTTCAACCAATCTCTAATCTGAAAATTCAACTTAACGTATTTTAGAACTGTATATTTGTGGCTTGTTTTATGTTGTTACGTGATTTTATATCCGTTTCTTGCTTGCTAATTTAGTGATGTAATATGACTTTCGATGTTGATTTCAATTACAGCTCAGGTTAAAGTTATCTATTTAGATAGAATTGAAATGAACAAAATGTACAAATGCGTCAACACCCCAACCTAACATACATGTTTATCAAAGCGTCAACACCCAAAGCTAAAATACTTGTTGATCACAGCGTCAACACCCAAAGCTAAAATTCTTGATGATCACAGCGTCAACACCCAAAGCTAAAATACTTGTTGATCACAGCGTCAACACCAATGCCAAACTATATCATAGCGTCAACATGTGAGGACTGAAACTGAACAAAAAGTCATTACAAAAATACAAGTACAGGTACTGAGGGGATATGGGAAAGACGTCATAGAATGATAAATGGTGTATATAATATTCAAATAGGAATTAAAACAATATTTCACCTGTTTGATATTTGACAGGTTAAAATCTGTAAAGACGTACATTTGCTTTTCCTAAAATAGTGATATACAAATTGCAAGGTAAATCAACCATAGGAATAATAATAAATAATGATATTTAAGACACCTTCTTAGTTGAAATACATCGTTTCTAACCCTAAGCCAGGAATTGTCATTTGTCAGTAACCTGACGTCATTTTCACGAAGAGTCATAGCAAAAAATGTCATTCACACTCTAACCAATTTAGAAAATTCGTGTTCTATTATACCGTGTTCTATTAAAAGGAGTCGGGCTACGCTTTTTTATTTAAAGACATGACATTATTTACGACAACAATTTGAACTACTACTTCAGTATCGATCTAAATTGTACCCCGTGATCTATTTTGTTAATCATTGTCATTTGAGTATGTTCATTTCGAACTATTTTTTTTATTTCTCTCGTAGTTTTAATCTACTTTTAGGAAGCAGTAAGTTAATATACACATGTATGGGAACATTTAAATGATCACCGTATTTTCGCAATTATTCGTATAACGTTTGTGTCTACTTTATGTTATACTGATTAATATCTTCATATCAACTGACAGTCAATTTCCTTTTAAATAAGGTGACGGAGATACCAAACAGAAACGGAAAAGCGAAGACGAGGATTCAAATCCGGACAACCAAGCAAAGAAGAAAAAAGCGCGAACCACATTCACCGGCAGACAAATATTTGAACTGGAGAAACAATTTGAACTAAAGAAGTATCTCTCGTCAGCTGAACGGGCAGAAATGGCGGCACTGCTAAACGTAACAGAAACACAGGTCAGAGTCAAAACGTTTTTACATCAAGATAATAGAACAAATCAAATTTATTACACGAATGAATATATTTCGTATCTCATTTTAGAAACTTCTATTTCTAAAGTTGGTAAATCATCCAATGATACTTTTTTTTATCAAGACTTTAAATTATAATTTAGTTATCATTTTATGTCAATATCATTGTTTAAGTAAATGAAGTAGTTATCAAGAAACAACGAAATACAAATCAAACCATAATATTAAAACACATTGGAGACAATATCAAAATTTGTTATCAACAAAACTAGGAAATCACAACACAAACAATATCAAAATATGTAACCAACAAAAATGTTAAAACACATCACAAACAATATTAAAATATGTAACCAACAAAAATATTAAAACACATCACAAACAATATCAAAATATGAAACCAACAAAAATATTAAAACACATCACAAACAATATTAAAATATGTAACCAACAAAAAATTAAACCACATCACAAACAATATCAAAATATGAAACCAACAAAAATATTAAAACACATCGCAAACAATATCAAAATATGTAACCAACAAAAATATTAAAACACATCACAAACAATACCAAATATGTAACTAACAAAAATATTAAAACACATCGCAAACAATATCAAAATATGTAACCAACAAAAATATTAAAACATATCACAAACAATATCAAAATATGTAACCAACAAAAATATTAAAACACATCACAAACAATATCAAAATATATTACCATGGTTAAACACATCACAAACAATATCAAAATATATTACTATCGTTAAACACATCACAAACAATATCAAAATATATTACCATCGTTAAACACATCACAAACAATATCAAAATATATTGCCATGGTTAAACACATCACAAACAATATCAAAATATATTACCATGGTTAAACACATCACAAACAATATTATTCAATTATAGCCTTTGGCTGAGGTCGATACCTGGATTTATCGACCCGAGAAAAGATATATTAACAGAGGACGCAGTCCGAGGTCAATATATCTTTTCTCGGGTCGATAAATCCAGGTATCGACCGAAGTCAAAGGCTACAATTGTTTTATTATTTTCAAAACAGCAATGTTAGCAATCTGAAAAAAACCACAGCAAAAAGCTACAGAAGCGGGACGGTACGTTCGTTTGGATTCACGTCATAATTCTATTTTTAGAAACATCCAGTCCTTCAACAAAAATCACGCGCTCCAAGTCAATATCGGTTTTTATCGGTGGACACGTGATTCACTTCTGGCCAATATCAAAATATATATTCATCGTTAAACACATCACAAACAATATCAAAATATGTATTTGTCGTTAAACACATCACAAACAATATCAAATATATAAGTATCGTTAAACACATCACAAACAATATCAAAATATATATTTATCGTTAAACACTTCACAATTAATATCAAAATATATAATCATGGTTAAACACATCACAAACAATATAAAAAATACATTTATCGTTTAACACATCACAAACAATATCAATATATATATTTATCGTTAAACACATCACAAACAATTTCAAAATATATATTTATGGTTAAATCAATCGCAATCAATATCAAAATATGTAACAATAGTTATATACACCAATACTAAAACACGTCATAAACAACATTAATTACGTTACTAACCAAAAACAAAATCTATTAAAAGGCATTCCAAACAACATCAAAATACATTAAAACGCGTTACAAACAACATCGAAATACAATAAAAACACATTCCAAACAACATCAAAATACATTAAAACACATTACAAACAACATCAAAATACATTAAAACGCATTGCAAACAACATTGACATACATTACCAACAAAAATACTAAAACATTTTACAAACAACACCAAAATATTAAAGCAACTTTTTAAATACATTACAAACAGCACCAAAATGCATAACTAACATTATTAAAATACATTTATAACAATATCAAAATACATAACTACAAATTTCATATCAAATGAACAGTATTAAAACGTGTACATCATTATACATACCTGACGTTATTGTAATACTGACAATACTTACCGCTCCTACAGTTTACATGTACTATTTATGGTCTGTGTAACTGTAATTTAAAGAATTTTGTTTAAATAATGTTGGTACACAGGGTACACAGACATCCAGAGGAAATGTTCGTCAATAAAAGCTTAATAAAATAAGTTTTAAGTTTAAAACCTTGGCAGACAAAAGAGTAAATGTTTTTTTCTATTATATATATATATAGTATGTCACTTAAGTAATGCAAATATCGAACATTAGTTCTAATAGTACCGTTGTTTGGCTTCGTTGAGTTTATAACAATCATATTTACCAATTCAGGACAATACTACAATTAACTCAACAGTCCTATCGGATCCCGGAGGATTTCCGTTCCTTGTAATTATAGATATATCACTTTAACAGGCTGGTGGTGTATCTAGCTATATGTTCTCAACTTATGTCTGAGGTGTTACTTAGAAATCCTAACACATTTACCGCCTGAAGGTGTTGTTTCCAGTACGCTGTATACCCATTCCGTGATGTATTGCAGGTCTTTGACTAACAACCTGTCATAAAGGAGGCAATCTATTGTTCGTTTACAAGTTTATGCATTTTTCATTTTTAGGTGAAGATTTGGTTTCAAAACAGACGAACAAAATGGAAGAAACAGGAAAATATTTCTAATGCTGAAGCGGCGGAACATAAAGTACACGTCGACAAAACGCACGACATGGCACGTGCGTCTGTCAACACTAAAGCGGGAAAGTCTGAATCCGTGTCTGTGCCAGTCGTTCAGATCTCTTTAAAACAAACAATTTTTACACAACAAATAAACATGGAAGGAGATATCGTAAAACCATCACATGATTCCTCAATTTCAATCAACCATTCCGATAATTCCAACCCCAGACATGACCCCTCATCAGAGTGTGAAAATTCAAAAGACTCAAATGTTCATTCGGAACACGAATCTTCGGGGCCTTGTGTTGACGTTGACGTCACTGAAACTCGTGTACCAGAAAGTAATGATGTTTTAGACGATGAATCGTCAAAAGATATTCCACCAACAATTTGTTCTCAACCGTTCCAATGACATCGTGACTGTGTATGATTTATATACGTTATACATTTGTATTGTTATTATGTCTCGTCGTATTTATATCTAAAATAGGTCGCCACCATTTAATTTATTAAGATTTACTGTAAAATGTGGTTTGGTAGGTGCAACAAAGCAACCAAACTACTTAAACAATGATAACATTGAGTCATATTCGGTCCTACAAATATTTTCTTCAATTTTGATAACATGTGCCACATTATAACTCTACCATTTTGTGATACAAACATGACGTTTTATTGACCTTTCAATTAGGACAAAAATGTCATCACAGGACTAGTACAGTAAAACACTGCAATAAAGAAGTTTCGTAACATTTGATGTGAAGACGAATAGGCAGTAATACGTCAGATGTACGTTATAATCTCACCTACACTGGTCACACTATCAGAGGCTTTTAATACGTCAGATGTACGTTCTAATCTCACCTACACTGGTACCACTATCGGAGTCTCTGAACAGGCTGGTGAAGCTAGTTTATTCCAGAGGTGTATCACTGTGTTATTCTGCTTTCGACATTGTTTACATATAATTAACATTGTCCAACAGTTTGGATATACATTTTAACTATATTTGTAAAAGGACGAAGTAGATACTAGTTTCAAAAGTAAAATTGGCACCTTGCCATTCCCGACCATATCAACTCCGCTTACCGTTTCCACTAGTGTCCCAATAGAGTAGGTTGGAGACTGGAAATTTGCTGAAAAAACTATTTATCTGAAAACAAATGTGTTCTCACATCGACCGAGATGAAGGCCTTTAATAGCCTAGGTTGGTCATTTAATTGACCACACACGTCAGTGGCACCGGACCAAAAGCTTGAAAGGAAACAGATGACAGACCAGACATTTTCTAAACAAGTCATTAAAAGTAACGACGTTTTGTGTAATAGGTCCCGACTGTGTTTTCCTTAGTAGGATGTGTAACGGCAGGCATTGTACTCGGGCTAAGGGCACACTCCGATGTTGTTACTTAATGTACACTGTATTCTTTGTCTGTTGGTGTTTATACGTTGTGGCTGTGTATTATTTCTATGATAACAGAGTCAGTATACAAAATAAAAGTGCTCAAAGTTTAACTTGCGTCATTTTTCTTTTGATTTTTTTCCCTCTTTTTCTCTTACATCAATTTACTTTTTTTTTCGAGTATTGTAGCATGTTCATTGGTCAAAGCCGGGGTAATCTCGATATAAGGATTATTGATTTTCATTTATCTAAAAATATCACCTTGTTTGTAACACGCGTTTTCATTGGTTTGTGTTTAAAGTCAATCAAGTGAAAACCGAGAAAATAAAAATACAATATTTGATGACATCGTACACAGTGTACTACCTTTTTTTTTTTTTTTTTTTTTTTTTTTATATAGAACGTAGTCATTTATTACAAAATCGTCTGCAACCATGTTTTTTGACACATTGGAAATTGAGCAATTTATTTGATTTTAGGACAGATGATATGGAAATATTCGCAATGACTAGCGTCATTATTTGCAAAAGTACCTTTAAATAAGCCTGTAGAAATTCGGCTCAACTAGACTGGCGCGTCATTACATGCGTGCGGTGGACTCAAAACACGAAAATAAATTGATTGATCAACATAAATATCATTGCATATTTCAAAATACATGTTATAGTTGTTTTAAAGAAAAATATGACATATAGTTTTTATGGTTTTCTTTCTTGGTTTAAAGCTAAGTTATAAGGGTTGGACTAGATAGTAAATTGGTCTAAGGTTGTATAAACCGAACAATGAAGTGCACTCTGAAGAAATGCACTTCGGTTTCAAGTCTATACAACCATAGACGATAGGTGTACAGGGGTAGTCGCGCTCCAAGTCGTTTGAGCGACATGGTGTAAAGGGGTAGTGACATGGTGTAAAGGGGGAGTGACATGGTGTAAAGGGGTAGTGACATGATGTAAAGGGGTAGTGACATATTGTAAAGGGGGAGCGACATGGTGTAAAGGGGTAGTGACATGGTGTAAAGGGGTAGTGACATGGTGTAAAGGGGTAGTGACATGGTGTAAAGGAGTAGTGACAGGGTGTACAGGGGTAGTGACATGGTGTAAAGGGGGAGCGACATGGTGTAAAGGGGTAGTGACATGGTGTAAAGGGGTAGTGACATGGTGTAAAGGGGTAGTGACATGGTGTAAAGGAGTAGTGACAGGGTGTACAGGGGTAGTGACATGGTGTAAAGGGGGAGCGACATGGTGTAAAGGGGTAGTGACATGGTGTAAAGGGGTAGTGACATGGTGTAAAGGGGTAGTGACATGGTGTAAAGGAGTAGTGACAGGGTGTACAGGGGTAGTGACATGGTGTAAAGGGGGAGCGACATGGTGTAAAGGGGTAGTGACATGGTGTAAAGGGGTAGTGACATGGTGTAAAGGGGTAGTGACATGGTGTAAAGGAGTAGTGACAGGGTGTACAGGGGTAGTGACATGTTGTAAAGGGGGAGCGACATGGTGTAAAGGGGTAATGACATGGTGTAAAGGGGTAGTGACATGGTGTAAAGGGGTAGTGCCATGGTGTAAAGGAGTAGTGACATGGTGTAAAGGGGGAGCGACATGTTGTAAAGGGGGAGCGACATGGTGTAAAGGGGTAATGACATGGTGTAAAGGGGTAGTGACATGGTGTAAAGGGGTAGTGACATGGTGTAAAGGAGTAGTGACATGGTGTAAAGGGGGAGCGACATGTTGTAAAGGGGGAGCGACATGGTGTACAGGGGTAATGACATGGTGTAAAGGTGGAGCGGCATGGTGTAAAGGAGTAATGACATGGTGTAAAGGGGTAGTGACATGGTGTAAAGGGGTAAATACATGGTGTAAAGGGGTAGTGACATGGTGTAAAGGGGGAGCGACATGGTGTACAGGGGTAGTGACATGGTGTAAAGGGGTAGTGCCATGGTGTAAAGGGGAGCGACATGGTGTACCGGGTAGTGACATGGTGTAAAGTGGTAGTGACATGATGTAAAAGGGGAGGGACATGGTGTAAACGGGTAGCGACATGGTGTAAAGGGGTAGTGACATGATGTAAAGGGGGAGCGACATGGTGTAAATGGGTAATGACATGGTGTAAAGGAGTAGTGACATACTGTAAAGGAGAAGTGACATGGTGTAAAGGAGTAGTGACAGGGTGTAAAGGAGTAGTGACATGGTGTAAATGTGTAATGACATGGTGTAAAGGGGTAATGACATGGTATAAAGGGGTAGTGACATGGTGTAAGGGGTAGCGACATGGTGTAAAGGGGTAGTGATGACATGATGTTAAGGAGTAGTGACGTGTTGTGAAGGAGTAGTGACATGGTGTAAATGTGTAATGACATGGTGTAAAGGGGTAGTGATGACATGATGTTAAGGAGTAGTGACGTGTTGTGAAGGAGGGTAGTGACATGGTGTAAAGGGAGAGCGACATGGTGTAAAGGAGTAGTGAAAGGGGGTTAAATGATAGTGACATGATGTTAATGAGTAGTGACAGGGTGTGAAGGGGTAGGGACATGGTGTAAAGGGGTAGCGACATGGTGTAAAGGAGTAGTGAAAGGGTGTGAAATGATAGTGACATGATGTTAATGAGGAGTGACAGGGTGTGAAGGGGTAGTGATATGGTGTAAAGGGGTAGTGGCATGATGTAAAGGGGGAGCGACATGATCTAAAGGGAGAGTGACAGGGTGTAAAGGGGTAGTGACATGACGTAAAGGGGTAGTGACATGATGTAAAGTGAGAGTGACATGGTGTAAAGGGAGAGCGACATGGTGTAAAGGGGTAATGACAAGGTGTAAAGGGGTAGTGACATTGTGGAAATGGAGAGTAACATGTTGTAAAGGAGTAGTGACATGGTGTAAAGGAATAGTGACATGGTGTAAAGGAGTATTGACAGGGGGTTAAATGACAGTGACATGATGTTAAGGAGTAGCGACGTGTTGTGAAGGAGTAGTGACATGGTGTAAAGGAATAGTGACATGGTGTAAAGGAGTATTGACAGGGGGTTAAATGACAGTGACATGGTGTTAAGTAGTAGTGACAAGGTGTAAAGGGGTAGTGACATTGTGGAAATGGAGAGTAACATGTTGTAAAGGAGTAGTGACATTGTGTAAAGGAGTAGTGACAGGGGGTTAAATGACAGTGATATGATGTTAAGGAGTAGTGACATGGTGTAAAGGAGGAGTGACATGGTGTAAAGGAGTAATGACATGGTGTAAAGGGGTAATGACATGGTGGAAATGGATAGTAACATGTTGTAAATTGGTAGTGAGATGGTGTAAAGGGGTAGTGACATGGTGGAAATGGATAGTAACATGTTGTAAAGGAGTAGTGACAGGGTGTAAAGGAGTAGTGACAGGGTGTGAAGGGGTAGTGATATGGTGTAAAGGGGTAGGGACATGGTGTAAAGGGGTAGTGATGACATGATGTTAAGGAGTAGTGACGTGTTGTGAAGGAGGGTAGTGACATGGTGTAAAGGGAGAGCGACATGGTGTAAAGGGGTAATAACATCGTGTAAAGTGGTAGTGACATGATGTAAAGGGGAGCGACATGATGTAAAGGGAGACTGACATGGTGTAAAGGGGTAATGACATGGTGGAAATGGATAGTAACATGTTGTAAATTCGTAGTTGACATGGTGTAAAGGGGTAGTGCCATGGTGTAAAGGAGTAGTGACATCCTGTAAAGGAGTAGTGACATGGTGTAAATGTGTAATGACATGGTGTAAAGGAGCAGTGTCTTGGTGTAAACGGGTAGTACATGATGTAAAAGGGGAGGGACATGGTTTAAACGGGTAGCGACATGGTGTAAAGGGGTAGTGTCATGATGTAAAGGGGGAGTGACATGGTGTACACGGATAGTGACATGGTGTAAAGGAGTATTGACAGGGGGTTAAATGACAGTGATATGATGTTAAGGAGTAGTGACATGGTGTAAAGGGGTAGTAACATGATGTAAAGGGGTAGTGACATAATGTAAAGTGGTAGTGACATGATGTAAAGGGGGAGCTACATGGTGTATAAGGTTCGTGACATGGTCTAAAGGGGTAGTGACATGGGGTAAGGGGGAGCGACATGGTGTAAAGAAGAAGTGACATGGTGTAAATGGATAGTAACATGTTGTAAATTCGTAGTTGACATGGTGTAAAGGGGTAGTGACCTGGTGTAAAGGGGTAGTGACATGACGTAAAGGGGTAGTGACATGATGTAAAGTGAGAGTGACATGGTGTAAAGGGAGAGAGACATGGTGTAAAGGGAGAGTGACATGGTGTAAAAGGGTAATGACATGGTGTAAAGCATGGTGTAAAGGGGGAGCGACATGATGTAAAGGGGTAATAACATGGTGTAAAGGGATAGTGACATGTTGTAAAGAAGTAGTGACATGGTGGAAATGGATAGGAACATGTTGTAAAGGAGTAGTGACAGGGTGTACAGGGGTAGTGACATGGTGTAAAGGAGTATTGACAGGGGGTTAAATGACAGTGATATGATGTTAAGGAGTAGTGACATGGTGTAAAGGAGAAGTGACATGGTGTAAAGGAGAAGTGACATACTGTAAAGGAGAAGTGACATGGTGTAAACGGGTAGTACATGGTGTAAACGGGTAGCGACATGGTGAAAAGGGGTAGTGACATGATGTAAAGGGGAGCGACATGATGTAAAGGGGTAATAACATGGTGTGGGTAGTGGGATGGTCTAAAGGGGTAGTGACATGGGGTAAAGGGGGAGCGACATGGTGTACAGGGGTAGTGACATGGTGTAAAGGGGAGCGACATGATGTAAAGGGGTAGTGACATGGTGGAAATGGATAGGAACATGTTGTAAAGGAGTAGTGACAGGGTGTAAAGGAGTAGTGACAGGGTGTAAAGGAGTAGTGCCATGGTGTAAAGGGGTAGTGACAAGGTGTAAGGGGGAGCGACATGGTGTAAAGAAGAAGTGACATGGTGTAAATGTAAAAGGGGAGGGACATGGTTTAAACGGGTAGCGACATGGTGTAAAGGGGTAGTGATGACATGATGTTAAGGAGTAGTGACAGGGTGTGAATGGGTAGTGACATGGTGTAAAGGGAGAGCGACATGGTGTAAAGGGGTAATGACATGGTGTATAGTGGTAATGAGATGGTGTAAAGGGAAAGTGACATGGTGTAAAGGGGGAGTGACATGATGTAAAGGGGGAGCGACATCATGTATAGGGAGAGTGACATGGTGTAAAGGGAGAGAGACATGGTGTAAAGGGAGAGTGACATGGTGTGAAGGGATAGTGACATGGTGTAAACGGGAAGTGACCTGGTGTAAAGGAGTAGTGACATGTTGTAAAGGAGTAGTGACAGGGTGTAAAGGAGTAGTGACAGGGTGTAAAGGAGTAGTGACAGGGTGTAAAGGAGTAGTGACAGGGTGTAAAGGAGTAGTGCCATGGTGTAAAGGGGTAGTGACATGATGTAAAGGGGGAGCGACATCATGTAAAGGGAGAGTGACATGGTGTAAAGGGGTAGTGACATGATGTAAAGGGGGAGCGACATGATGTAAAGGGAGAGTGACATGGTGTACACGGGTAGTGACATGGTGTGAAGGGGTAGTGACATGTTGTAAAGGGGTAGTGACAGGGGGTTAAGTGGTAGTGACATGGTGTTAAGGTGTAAAGACATGGTGTAAAGGTGGAGCGACATGGTGTAAAGGGTAGTGGCATGGTCTAAAGGGGTAGTGACAGGGTGTGAAGGGGTAATGACATGGTGTATAGGGGGAGCGACATGATGTAAAGGGATAGTGACATGGTGTAAAGGGTAATGACATGGTGTAAAGGGGGAGTGACATGGTGTAAAGGGCAAGTGACATGGTGTAAAGGGGTGGTGACATGATGTAAAGGGGGAACGACATGATGTAAAGGGGGAGCGACATGATGTAAAGGGAAAGTGACATGGTGTAAAGGGGTGGTGACATGATGTAAAGGGGGAACGACATGATGTAAAGGGGGAGCTACATGGTGTATAAGGTTCGTTACATGGTCTAAAGGGAGAGTGACATGGTGTAAAGGGAGAGTGACATGTTGTAAAGAAGTAGTGACATGGTGTAAATGAGTAGTGAAAGGGTGTGAAATGAGAGTGACATGATGTTAATGAGTAGTGACAGGGTGTGAAGGGGATGATGTAAAGGGGGAGCGACATCATGTAACGGGAGGGTGACATGGTGTCAAGGGGTAGTGACATGATGTAAAGGGGTAGTTACATGATGTAAAGGGGGAGCGGCATCATGTAAAGGGAGAGTGACATGTTGTAAAGAAGTAGTGACATGGTGGAAATGGATAGTAACATGTTGTAAAGGAGTAGTGACAGGGTGTAAAGGAGTAGTGAGTAAAGGAGTAGTGACATGGTTTAAACGGGTAGTGACATGGTGTTAAGCAGTAGTGACAGGGTGTGAAGGGGATGATGTAAAGGGGGAGCGACATGATATGAAGGGGTAGTGACATGGTGCAAAGGGGTAGTGACATGATGTAAAGGGTGAGCGACATGATGTAAAGGGAGCGTGACATGGTGTAAAGGGGTAGGGACATGGTGTAAAGGAGTAGGGACAGGGGGTTAAATGATAGTGGCATGATGTTAAGGAGTAGTGACAGGGGGTTAGATGATAGTGACATGATGTTAATAAGTAGTGACAGGGTGTGAAGGGGGAGTGACATTGTGTAAGGGGGAGCGACATGGTGTAAAGAAGAAGTGACATGGTGTAAATGGATAGTAACATGTTGTAAATGCGTAGTGATATGGTGTACCGGGGAACTGACATGGTGTAAAGTGGTTATGACATGGTATACAGGGGTAGTGACATAGTGTTAAGGGATATCGACATGGTGTAAAGGGGTAGTGCCATGGTGTAAAGGGGTAGTGAAATGATGTAAAGGGAGAGTGACATGGTGTAAAGGGGGAGTGACATGATGTACACGGATAGTGACATGGTGGAAAGGAGCAGTGTCATGGTGTAAAGGAGAAGTGACAAGGTGTAAAGGAGTAGTGAAAGGGTGTGAAATGAGAGTGACATGATGTTAATGAGTAGTGACAGGGTGTGAAGGGGGAGTGACATTGTGTAAGGGGGAGTGACATGGTGTAAAGGGGGAGTGACATGATGTACACGGATAGTGACATGGGGTAAAGGAGCAGTGACATGGTGTAAAGGAGTAGGGACAGGGGGTTAAATGATAGTGGCATGATGTTAAGGAGTAGTGACGTGACATGGTGTAAAGGGGTAATAACATCGTGTAAACTGTTAGTGACATGATTTAAAGGGGGAGCGACATGGTGTAAAGGGTAGTGACGTGTTGTGAAGAAGTAGTGACATGGTGTAAAGGTGTAATGACATGGTGTAAGGAGTAGTGACATGGTGTAGGGAGCGACATGTTGTAAAGGGGGAGCGACATGGTGCAAAGGGGTAGTGACATGGTGTTAAGCAGGAGTGACAGGGTGTGAAGGGGTAATGACATGGTGTAAAGGGGGAGTGACATGATGTACACGGATAGTGACATGGTGGAAAGGAGTAGTGACAGGGGGTATAATGGTAGTGACATGGTGTTAAGGTGTAAAGACATGGTGTAAAGGTGGAGCGACATGGTGTAAAGGGTAGTGACGTGTTGTGAAGAAGTAGTGACATGGTGTAAAGGTGTAATGACATGGTGTAAAGGTAAAGTGACATGGTGTAAAGGGGGAGTGACATGATGTACACGGATAGGGACATGGGGTAAAGGAGTAGTGACAGGGGGTATAATGGTAGTGACATGGTGTTAAGGTGTAAAGACATGGTGTAAAGGTGGAGCGACACGGTGTAAAGGGGTAGTGACATTATGTAAAGGGAGAGTGACATGCATGGTGTAAAGGGGAGCGACATGGTGTATAAGGGTAGTGGCATGGTCTAAAGGGGTAGTGACATGGTGTTAAGCAGTAGTGACAGGGGGTGAAGGGGTAGTGACATGGTGTAAATGGGTAGTGACATGATGTAGTGACATGGTGTAAATGGATAGTAACATGTTGTAAAGGGGTAGTGACATGAATGATGTAAAGGGAGAGTGACATAGTGTACACCGGTAGTGACATGGTGTAAAGGGAGCGCGAAATGGTGTAAAGGGGTAATGACAAGGTGTAAAGGGGTAATGACATGGTATAAAGGGGTAGTGACATTGTGTAAAGGGGGAGCGACATGATATGAAGGGGTAGTGACATGGTGCAAAGGGGTAGTGACATGGTGTTAAGCAGTAGTGACAGGGTGGGAAGGGGTAGTGACATGGTGTAAAATGATAGTTACATGATGTTAGGGAGACGTGACGTGTTCTGAAGGAGTAGTGACATGGTGTAGAGGAGTAGTGACAGGGTGTGAAGGAGTAGTGACATGGGGTAAAGGGGTAGTGACAGGGTGTGAAGGGGGAGTGACATTGTGTAAGGGGGAGTGACATGGTGTAAAGGGGGAGTGACATGATGTACACGGATAGTGACATGGTGTAAATGGGTAATGACATGGTATAAAGGGGTAGTGACATTGTGTAAAGGGGGAGCGACATGATATGAAGGGGTAGTGACATGGTGCAAAGGGGTAGTGACATGGTGTTAAGCAGTAGTGACAGGGTGTGAAGGGGATGATGTAAAGGGGGAGCGACCTGATGTAAAGGGAGAGTGACATAGTGTACACGGGTAGTGACATGGTGTGAAGGGGTAGTGACATGTTGTAAAGCGGTAGTGACATGGTACGGTGTATAGGGGTAATGACATGGTGTAAATGGGTAGTGACATGATGTAGTGACATGGTGTAAATGGATAGTAACATGTTGTAAATACGTAGTCACATGGTGTTAAGAGGTTGTGACATGGTATAAAGGCGTAAAGACATGGTGTAAAGGGGTAGTCACATGGTGTAAGGGGGAGCGACATTGTGTAAACGGGTAGTGACATGGAGTAAAGGGGGAGCGACATAGTGTAAAGGAGTAGTGACATGTTGTAAACGGTTAGTGACATGGTGTAAAGGGGTGGTGACATGATGTAAAGGGGGAACGACATGATGTAAAGGGGGAGCTACATGGTGTATAAGGTTCGTTACATGGTCTAAAGGGAGAGTGACATGGTGTACACGGGTAGTGAACATGGTGTAAAGGGGTAATGACATGGTGGAAATGGATAGTAACATGTTGTAAAGGAGTAGTGACATGGTATAAACGGGTAGTGACATGGTGTTAAGCAGTAGTGACAGGGTGGGAAGGGGTAGTGACATGGTGTAAACGGGTAGTGACATGGTGTTAAGCAGTAGTGACAGGGTGTGAAGGGGATTGACATAGTGTAAAGGGGCAATGACATGGTGTAAAGGAGTAGTGACAGGGTGTAAAGGAGTAGTGACATACTGTAAAGGAGTAGTGACATGGTGAAAACGGGTAGTGACATGGTGTTAAGGTACAGTGACATGATGTAAAGGGGGAACGACATGGTTTAAAAAGGTAGCGACAGATAGTGACATGGTGTAAAGGGAGAGAGACATGGGGTACACGGGGAGTGACATGGTGTAAAGCGGTTGTGACATGGTATACATGGGTAGTGTCATAGTGGAAAGGGATAGTTACATGGTGTAAAGAGGTAGTGACATGATGTAAAGGGTGAGCGACATGATGTAAAGGGAGATTGACATGGTGTAAAGGGGTAGCGACATGGTGTAAAGTGGTAATGACATGGTGTAAAGGGACAGTGACATGGTGTAAAGGGAGAGCGACATGGTGTAAAGGGTTAATGACATGGTGTAAAGGGGTAATGACAAGGTGTAAAGGGGTAATGACATGTTGTAAAGGGGTAATGACATGGAGTAAAGGGGTAATGACATGGTGGAAAGGGGTAGTGACATGGTGTTAAGCAGTAGTGACAGGGTGTGAAGGGGATTGACATGGTGTAAAGGGGCAATGACATGGTGTAAAGGGGTAGCGACATGGTGTAAAGTGGTAATGACATGGTGTAAAGGGACAGTGACATGGTGTAAAGGGGGAGTGACATGGTGTAAAGGGGAGCGACATGATGCAAAGGGATAGTGACATGGTGTAAGGGGGAGCTACATGGTGTATAAGGTTCGTTACATGGTCTAAAGGGGTAGTGACAGGGTGTGAAGGGGATTGACATGGTGTAAAGGGGTAGGGACATGGTGTAAAGGAGTAGTGACAGGGTGTAAAGGAGTAGTGACAGGGTGTAAAGGAGTAGTGACAGGGTGTAAAGGAGTAGTGACATGGTGTAAAGGGAGAGTTACATGGTGTAAAGGGGTAATGACAAGGTGTAAAGGGGTAATGACATGTTGTAAAGGGGTAATGACATGGTGGAAAGGGGTAGTGACATGATGTAAACGGGGAGCGACATGATGTAAAGGGGGAGTGACATGGTGTAAAGGGGTAATGACATGGTGTAAAGGGGTAGTGACATGGTGTAAAGTGGTTGTGACATGGTATACATGGGTAGTGACATAGTGTAAAGGGATAGTTACATGGTGTAAAGGGGTAGTGACATGATGTAAAGGGAGAGTGACATGGTGTACACGGGTAGTGACATGGTGTAAAGGAGTATTGACAAGGTGTAAAGGAGTAGTGAAAGGGTGTGAAATGATAGTGACATGATGTTAATGAGTAGTGACGTGTTGTGAAGGAGTAGTGACATGGTGTAAAGGGGTAAGGACATGGTGTAAAGTAGTAGTGACTTGGTGTAAACGGGTAGTGACATGGTGTAAAGGAGTAATGACAGGGTGTGAAGGGGTAGTGACATGGTGTAAAGGGGTAGTGACATGATGTAAAGGGGGAGCGACATGGTGTAAAGGGGAAATGACATGGAGTAAAGGGGAAATGACATGGTGTAAAGGGATAGTGACATGGTGTAAAGGGGTAGTGACATTGTGTAAGGGGGAGTGACATGGTCTAAAGGGGTAGTGACATTGTGTAAAGGGGGAGCGACATGGTGTAAAGGGGTAATGACATGGTGTAAAGGGACAGTGACATGGTGTAAAGGGAGAGTGACATGTTGTAAAGAATTAGTGACATGGTGGAAATGGATAGTAACATGTTGTAAATGGGTAGTGATATGGTGTAAAGGGGAAGTGACATGGTGTAAAGTGGTTATGACATTGTATACAGGGGTAGTGACATAGTGTTAAGGTATAGTGACATGGTGTAAAAGGGTAGTGACATGATGTAAAGGGAGAGTTACATGGTGTACACGGGTAGTGACATGGTGTAAAGGGGTAATGACGTGGTGTAAACGGGTAGTGACATGGTGTAAAGGAGTAGTGAGAGGGTGTGAAATGATAGTGACATGATGTTAATGAGTAGTGACGTGTTGTGAAGGAGTAGTGACATGGTGTAAAGGAGTAGTGAAGTAGTGACAGGATGTGAAGGGGGAGCGACATTGTGTAAACGGGTAGTGACATGGTCTAAAGGGGTGGTGACATGGTGTAAAGGGGGAGCGACATCGTGTAAAGGGGTAATGACATGATGTAAAGGGGGAGGTGTAAAGGGATAGTGACATGTTGTAAAGAAGTAGTGACTTAGTGGAAATGGATAGTAACATGTTGTAAATGCGTAGTGATATGGTGTAAATGGGAAGTTACATGGTGTAAAGTGGTTATGACATTGTATAGAGGGGTAGTGACATAGTGTTAAGGGATATCGACATGGTGTGTAGTGACATGGTGGAAATGGATAGTAACATGTTGTAAATGCGTAGTGATATGGTGTAAAGAGGTAGTGACATGGAGTAAAGAGGTTGTGACATGGTATAAAGGGAGAGTGGCATGGTGTAAAGGATTAGTGACACTGTGGAAAGGAGAAACGACATGGTGTAAAGTGGTAGCGACATGGTGTAAAGAGGTAGTGACATGGAGTAAAGAGGTTGTGACATGGTATACAGGGGTAGTGCCATAGTGTAAAGGGTTGGTAATATGATGTAAATGCGTAGTGACAGGGTGTAAAGGGAAAGTGACATGGTGTAAAGGTGTAGTGACATGGTGAAAGGGATAGTGACATGGTGTAAAGGGGTAGTGACATGGTGTTAAGGGATAGAGTCATGGTGTAAAGTGATGGAAACATAGTGTAAAAGGGTAGTGACATGTTGTAAAGCGGTAGTGACATGGTACAAGGGGTAAGTGACATTGTGTAAAGGGTTGGTAATATGATGTAAATGTGTAGTGACAGGGTGTAAAGGGAAAGTGACATGTTGTAAAGGTGTAGTGACATGGTGAAAGGGATAGTGACATGGTGCAAAGGTACAGTGACATGGTGTAAAGGGGGAGTGACATGGTGTGAAGGTACAGTGACATGATGTAAAGGGGGAACGACATGGTTTAAAAAGGTAGCGACATGGTGTTAAGAGGTGTTGACATGGTATAAAGGGGTAGTGACATGGTGTTAAGAGGTTGTGACATGGTATAAAGGGAGAGTGGCATGGTGTAAAAGATTAGTGACAATGTGGAAAGGAGAAACGAGATGGTGTAAAGTGGTAGCGACATGGTGTAAAGAGGTTGTGACATGGTGTAAACAGGTAGTGACATGGTGTAAAGGAGTAATGACAGGGTGTGAAGGGGTAGTGACATGGTGTAAAGGGGTAGTGACGTGATGTAAAGGGGGAGCGACATGATGTAAAGGGAGAGTGACATGGTGTAAAGGGGTAATGACATGATGTAAAGGTGGAGCGACATGGTGTAAAGGGGTAGTGACATGGTGTAAGGGGGAGTGACATGGTCTAAAGGGGTGGTGACATGGTGTAAAGGGGGAGCGACATGGTGTAAAGTGGTAATGACATGGTGTAAAGGGACAGTGACATGGTGTAAAGGGATAGTGACACGTGTAAAGAAGTAGTGACATGGTGGAAATGGATAGTAACATGTTGTAAATGCGTAGTGATATGGTGTAAAGGGGAAGTGACATGGTGTAAAGTGGTTATGACATGGTATACAGGGGTAGTGACATAGTGTTAAGGGATAGTGACATGGTGTAAATGGGTAGTGACATGATGTAAAGGGAGAGTGACATGGTGTACACGGGTGGTGACATGGTGTAAAGGAGTAGTGAAAGGGTGTGAAATGATAGTGACATGATGTTAATGATTAGTGACGTGTTGTGAAGGAGTAGTGACATGGTGTAAAGGGGTAATGACATGGTGTAAAGGATTAATGACATGGTGTAAACGGGTAGTGACATGGTGTAAAGGAGTAATGACAGGGTGTGAAGGGGTAGTGACATGGTGTAAAGGGGTAGTGACATGGTGTAAGTGGGAGCGCCATGGTGTAAAGTGGTAGCGACCTGGTGTAAAGAGGTTGTGACATGGTATAAAGGGGTAAAGACATGGTGTAAAGGGATAGTGACATGGTGTAAAGGGGTAGTGACATGGTGTAAGTGGGAGCGACATGGTGTAAAGTGGTAGCGACCTGGTGTAAAGAGGTTGTGACATGGTATAAAGGGGTAGTGACATGGTGTTAAGGTACAGTGACATGATGTAAAGGGGGAACGACATGGTTTAAAAAGGTAGCGACATGGTGTTAAGAGGTGTTGACATGGTATAAAGGGGTAGTGACATGGTGTTAAGAGGTTGTGACATGGTATAAAGGGAGAGTGGCATGGTGTAAAGGATTAGTGACACTGTGGAAAGGAGAAACGACATGGTGTAAAGTGGTAGCGACATGGTGTAAAGAGGTTGTGACATGGTGTAAACAGGTAGTGACATGGTGTAAAGGAGTAATGACAGGGTGTGAAGGGGTAGTGACATGGTGTAAAGGGGTAGTGACATGATGTAAAGGGGGAGCGACATGATGTAAAGGGAGAGTGACATGGTGTAAAGGGGTAATGACATGATGTAAAGGGGGAGCGACATGGTCTAAAGGGGTGGTGACATGGTGTAAAGAGGGAGCGACATGGTGTAAAGGGGTAATGACATGATGTAAAGGGACAGTGACATGGTGTAAGGGGATAGTGATATGTTGTAAAGAAGTAGTGACATGGTGGAAATGGATAGTAACATGTTGTAAATGCGTAGTGATATGGTGTAAAGGGGAAGTGACATGGTGTAAAGTGGTTATGACATGGTATACAGGGGTAGTGACATAGTGTTAAGGGATATCGACATGGTGTAAAGGGGTAGTGACATGAATGATGTAAAGGGAGAGTGACATGGTGTACACGTGTAGTGACATGGTGTAAAGGAGTAGTGACATGGTGTAAAGGGATAGTGGCATGGTGTAAAGGAGTAATAACAGGGTCTGAAGGGGTAGTGACATGATGTAAAGGGAGACATGGTGTCAAGGGGTAGTGACATGAATGATGGAAAGGGAGAGTGACATGGTGTAGTGACATGGTGAAAGGGATAGTGACATGGTTGACATGTTGTAAAGAAGGAGTGACATGGTGGAAATGGAAAGTAACATGTTGTAAATGCGTAGTGATTTGGTGTAAAGGGGAAGTGACATGGTGTAAAGTGGTAGCGACATGGTGTAAAGTGGTTATGACATGGTATACAGGGGCAGTGACATAGTGTTAAGGGATATCGATATGGTGTAAAGGGGTAATGACATAGTGTAAAGGGATAGTGACATGTTGTAAAAAAGTAGTAACATGGTGGAAATGGATAGTGACATGTTGTAAATACGTAGTGATATGGTGTAAAGGGGTAGTGATATGGTGTTAAGAGGTTGTGACATGGTATACAGGGGTAGTGACATAGTGTAAAGGGTTGGTAATATGATGTAAATGCGTAGTGACAGGGTGTAAAGGGATAGTGACATGGTCTAAAGGGGTAGTGACATGGTGTAAAGGGGGAGCGACATGGTGTAAAGGGGAAATGACATGGTGTAAAGGGATAGTGACATGGTGTAAAGGGGTAGTGACATGGTGTAAAGGGATAGAGTCATGGTGTAAAGTGATGGAAACATAGTGTAAAAGGGTAGTGACATGTTGTAAAGCGGTAGTGACATGGTGCAAGGGGTAAGTGACATTGTGTAAAGGGTTGGTAATATGATGTAAATGTGTAGTGACAGGGTTTAAAGGGAAAGTGACATGTTGTAAAGGTGTAGTGACATGGTGAAAGGGATAGTGACATGGTGCAAAGGTACAGTGACATGGTGTAAAGGGGGAATGACATGGTGTAAAGGTACAGTGACATGATGTAAAGGGGGAACGACATGGTTTAAAGAGGTAGCGACATGGTGTTAAGAGGTGTTGACATGGTATAAAGGGGTAGTGACATGGTGTAAAGGATTAGTGACACTGTGGAAAGGAGGAACGACATGGTGTAAAATGGTAGTGACATGGTTAGTAAAGGGGTAGTGACATGATGTAAAGGGTGAGCGACATGATGTAAAGGGAGAGTGACATGGTGTAAAGGGGTAATGCCATGGTGTAAAGGGATAGTGACATGGCGAAAGGTACAGTGACATGATGTAAAGGGGGAACGACATGGTTTAAAGAGATAGCGACATGGTGTTAAGAGGTGTTGACATGGTATAAAGGGGTTGTGACATGGTATAAAGGGGTTGTGACATGGTATAAAGGGAGAGTGGCATGGTGTTAAGGATTAGTGACACTGTGGAAAGGAGGAACGACATGGTGTAAAGTGGTAGCGACATGGTTTAAAGAGGTTTTGACATGGTGTAAACAGGCAGTGACATGGTGTAAAGGAGTAATGACAGGGTGTGAAGGGGTAGTGACATGGTGTAAAGGGGGAGCGACATGGTGTAAAGGGATAGTGACATGGTGTTAAATGGTGTAAAGTGGTAGCGACATGGTTATGATAGTGACATGATGTTAATGAGTAGTGACGTGTTGTGAAGGAGTAGTGACATGGTGTAAAGGGGTAATGACATGATGTAAAGGGGGAGCGACATGGTGTAAAGGGGAAGTGACATGATGTAAAGGGGGAGCGACATGGTGTAAAGGGATAGTGATATGGTGTAAAGGGGTAGTGACATGGTGTAAGGGGGAGCGACATTGTGTAAAGGGGTAGTGACATGATGTAAAGGGGGAGCGACATGGTGTAAAGGGGTAGTGACATGATGTAAAGGGAGAGAGACATAGTGTACACGGGTAGTGACATGGTGTAAAGGAGTAGGGTGGTGACATGGTGTAAAGAGGGAGCGACATGGTGTAAAGGGGTAATGCCATGGTGTAAAGGGATAGTGACATGGTGGAAATGGATAGTGACATGTTGTAAAGAAGTAGTGACATGGTGTAAATGGATAGTAACATGTTGTTAATGCGTAGTGATATGGGGTAAAGGGGTAGTGACATGGAGTAAAGAGGTTGTGACATGGTATACAGGGGTAGTGACATAGAGTAAAGAGATAATGACATGGTGTAAAGGGGTAGTGACATGATGTAAAGGGAGAGTGACATAGTGTACACGGGTAGTGACATGGTGTAAAGGAGTAGTGACATGGTGTAAAGGAGAGGTGAAAGGGTGTGAAATGATAGTGACATGATGTTAATGAGTAGTGACGTGTTGTGAAGGAGTAGTGACATGGTGTAAAGGGGTAATGACATGGTGTAAAGGAGTAGTGACGTGGTGTAAACGGGTAGTGACCTGGTGTAAAGGAGTAGTGACAGGGTGTGAAGGGATAGTGACATGGTGTAAAGGGGTAGTGACATGATGTCAAGGGGGGGGGCGACATGATGTAAAGGGAGAGTGAAATGGTGTAAAGGAGTAATGACATGGTGTAAAGGGATAGTGACATGGTGTAAACGGGTAGTGACATGGTGTAAAGGGGGAGCGACATGATGTAAAGGGGGAGCAACATGATGTAAAGGGATAGTGACATGGTGTAAAGGGGTAATGACATGGTGTAAAGGGGTAATGCCTTGGTGTAAAGGGGTAGTGACATGATGTAAAGGGGGAGCGACATGGTGTAAAGGGGTAGTGACATGGTGTAAAGGGGTAGCGACAGGGTGTAAAGGGGTAATGACATGGTGTAAAGGGGGAATGCCTTGGTGTAAAGGGGTAGTGACATAAAGGGGTAATGACATGGTGTAAAGGGGGAATGCCTTGGTGTAAAGGGGTAGTGACATAAAGGGGTAATGACATGGTGTAAAGGGATAGTGACATGGTGTAAAGGGGGAGCAACATGATGTAAAGGGAGAGTGACATGGTGTAAAGGGGTAATGACATGGTGTAAAGGGGTAGTGACATGATGTAAAGGGGGAGCGACATGGTTGAAAGGGGTAGTGAGATGATGTAAAGGGGGAGCGACATGGTTGAAAGGGGTAGTGAGATGATGTAAAGGGGGAGCGACATGGTGTATAAGGTTCGTGACATGGTCTAAAGGGGTAGTGTCATGGTGTAAAGGGGGAGCGACAGGGTGTAAAGGGGTAATGACATGGTATAAAGGGGTAATGACATGGTGTAAAGGGATAGTGACATGGTGTAAAGGGATAGTGACATGTTGTAAAGAAGTAGTGACTTAGTGGAAATGGATAGTAACATGTTGTAAATACGTAGTGATATGGTGTAAAGGGGTAGTGACATGGTGTAAAGGGTAAGTGACAGGGTACATTGTATACAGGTGAAGTGACATGGTGTTAATAAGTTGTGACATGGTATACAGGGGTAGTGACATAGTGTAAAGAGATAGTGACATGGTGTAAAGGGGTATTGACATGGTGTAAAACGGTAGTGACATGATGTAAATGGATAGTGACAGGGTTTAAAGGTACAGTGACATGGTGTAAAGGTACAGTGACATGGTGTAAAGGTACAGTGACATGGTGTTAAGGTTCGTGACATGATGTAAATGGATAGTGACAGGGTGTAAAGGTACAGTGACATGGTGTAAAGGAGTAGTGACATGGTGTAAAGGGATAGTGACATGGTGTTAAGGGATAGTTACATTGTGTAAAGGGATAGTTACATTGTGTAATGGTGTAGTGACAGGGTGTAAAGGGATAGTGACATGGTGTTAAGGGTAAGAGACATGGTGTAAAGAGGTTGTGACATGGTATAAAGTGGTAGTGACATGGTGTTAAAAGGTTGTGACATGGTATAAAGGGGTAATGACATTGTGTAAAGGTACAGTGACATGATGTAAAGGGGGAGCGACATGGTTTAAAGGGGTAGCGACATGGTGTAAAGTTGTAGTTACATGGTGTCAAGGGTAAATGACGTGGTACTTTGTATACAGGTGTAGTGACATGGTGTTAAAGGTTGGTAATAAGATGTAAAGGGGTAGCGACATGGTGTAAAGGGGTAGTGACATGGCGTAAAGCGGTAGTGACATGATGTAAAGGGTTAGTGACATGGTGTAAACGGGTAGTGACATGGTGTAAAGGTGAAGTAACATTATGCAAAGGTGTAGTGACGTGGTCCAAAGGTGTAGTGACATGTTGTAAAGGTGTAATGACATGATATAATGGTGTAGTGAAAAGGTGTAAAGAATTAGTGACTTGGTGAAAAGGTGTAGTGACTTGGTGTGAAAGGATAGTGACATGGTGTAAACGGATACATGGTGTAAATGGTAGTAACAAGTTTCTTTATGCGTAATGACATGGTGTTAAGGGGTAGTGACATGGTGTAAAGGGTAAGTGACATGGTACATTGTATACAGGTGAAGTGACATGGTGTAAATAAGTTGTGACATGGTATACATGGGTAGTGTCATAGTGTAAAGAAATAGTGACATGGTGTAAAGGGGTATTGACATGGTGTAAAGCGGTAGTGACATGATGTAAATGGATAGTGACAGGGTGTAAAGGGATAGTGACATGGTGTTAAGGTTCGTGACATGATGTAAATGGATGGTGACAGGGTGTAAAGGTACAGTGACATGGTGTAAAGGAGTAGTGACAGGGTGTAAAGGGATAATGACATGGTGTTAAGGGTAAGAGACATGGTGTAAAGAGGTTGTGACATGGTATAAAGTGGTAGTGACATGGTGTTAAAAGGTTGTGACATGGTTTAAAGGGGTAATGACATTGTGTAAAGGTACAGTGACATGATGTAAAGGGGGAGCGACATGGTTTAAAGGGGTAGCAACATGGTGTAAAGTTGTAGTTACATGGTGTCAAGGGTAAATGACGTGGTACTTTGTATACAGGTGTAGTGACATGGTGTTAAAGGTTGGTAATAAGGTGTAAAGGGGTAGCGACATTGTGTTAAGGGGTAGTGACAGGGTGTAAAATGGTAGTGACATGGTGTACAGGGTAGTGACATGGTGCACAGGTGTAGTGACATGGTGTACTGGGGTAGTGACATGGCGTACAGGTGTAGTGACTTGGTGTAAAGGAGTAGTAACATGGTGTTAAGGTGTAGTGACATGGTGAAAAGGGGTAGTGACATAGTATAAAGGGGTAGTGACATGGTGTAATGGTGTAGTGACATTGTGTAAAGAAGTAGTGAAATTGTGTAAAAGGGCAGTGACTTGGTGTCAAGGGTAATAGCATGGTGTTAAGTTGTTGTGACATGCTGCAATGGTGCAGTGACATGATTTTAAGGGGTAGTGACATGGTGTAAAGGTGTAGTGAAAGGGTTTTGAAGGGTAGTGACATGGTTAAAGGGGTAGTTACATGATGTATACGGGTAGTGACATGTTGTAAAGGGGTAGCGACATGGTGTAAATTGGTAGTGACATTGTATAAAGAAGTAGTAACATGGTGTAAAGAAGTAGTAACATGGTGTTAAGGGGTAGTGAGATGATATTATTAATTGTTTTAACAACTACGGAAAAATAATTAATAATTGGTATTTATAAAACTATCTAATGTCTACGTACAATGTACAATAAATGGTTAATGTATAAAACTATCTTACATCTACGTATAATTGATTGTTATATGGTAAAACTATTTAATGTCTGCGTATAATTGATTGTTATATGGTAAAACTATCTTATGTCCGTGTATAATTAATTGTTATATGGTAAAACTATCTAATGTATACGTATAATTTATTGTTATATGGTAAAACTATCTAATGTATACGTATAATTAATTGTTATATGGTAAAACTATCTAATATCTACGTATAATTAATTGTTATATGGTAAAACTATCTAATATCTACGTATAATTAATTTTTATATGGTAAAATTTTCTAATATCTGCGTATAATTGATTGTTATATGGTAAAACTATCTAATATCTGCGTATAATTAATTGTTATATGGTAAAACTATCTAATATCTGCGTATAATTAATTGTTATATGGTAAAACTATCTAATATCTGCGTATAATTAATTGTTATATGGTAAAACTATCTAATATCTGCGTATAATTAATTGTCATATGGTAAAACTATCTAATATCTGCGTATAACTAATTTTTATATGGTAAAACTATCTAATATCAACGTATAACTAATTGTTATATGGTAAAACTATCTAATACATGTATCTGCGTAAAATTGATTGTTATATGGTAAAACTATCTAATATCAGCGTATAACTAATTTTTATATGGTAAAACTATCTAATATCAACGTATATCTAATTGTTATATGGTAAAACTATCTAATATCAACGTATAACTAATTGTTATATGGTAAAACTATCTAATATCTGCGTATAATTGATTGTTATATGGTAAAACTATTTAATGTATACGTATAATTAATTGTTATATGGTAAAACTATCTAATATCTACGTATAATTAATTGTAATATGGTAAAACTATCTAATATCTACGTATAATTAATTTTTATATGGTAAAATTTTCTAATATCTGCGTATTATTGATTGTTATATGGTAAAACTATCTAATATCTGCGTATAATTAATTGTTATATGGTTAAACTATCTAATATCTGCGTATAATTAATTGTTATATGGTAAAACTATCTAATATCTGCGTATAACTAATTTTTATATGGTAAAACTATCTAATATCAACGTATAATTAATTGTTATATGGTAAAACTATCTAATACATGTATCTGCGTAAAATTGATTGTTATATGGTAAAACTATCTAATATCTGCGTATAACTAATTTTTATATGGTAAAACTATCTAATATCAACGTATATCTAATTGTTATATGGTAAAACTATCTAATATCAACGTATAACTAATTGTTATATGGTAAAACTATCTAATATCTGCGTATAATTGATTGTTATATGGTAAAACTATTTAATGTATACGTATAATTAATTGTTATATGGTAAAACTATCTAATGTATACGTATAATTAATTGTTATATGGTAAAACTATCTAATATCTACGTATAATTAATTGTAATATGGTAAAACTATCTTATGTCCGCGTATAATTAATTGTAATATGGTAAAAATAATTATAATATCTGCGTATAATTAATTGTTATATGGTAAAACCATGGAATTAGATTTGCTATCTAAGTCCGTGGTAAAATTATCTAATGTCTACGTGTAATTAATTGTTATATGGTAAAACTATTGAATATCTGCGCATAATTAATTGAAATATATGTAAAACTATCTAATGTATACGTAAAATTGATTGTTATATGGTAAAACTATCTTATGTCCGTGTATAATTGATTGTTATATGGTAAAACTATCTAATGCATACGTATAATTAATTGTTATATGGTAAAACTATCTAATGTATACGTATAATTAATTGTTTTATGGTAAAACTATCTAATATCTACGTATAATTAATTGTTATATGGTAAAACTATCTAATATCTGCGTTTAATTAATTGTTATATGGTAAAACCATGGAATTAGATTTGCTATCTAAGTCCGTGGTAAAATATCTAATGTCTACGTGTAATTAATTGTTATACGGTAAAACTATTGAATATCTGTGCATAATTAATTGAAATATATGTAAAACTATCTAATGTCTACGAATAATTAATTGTTATTTGTGCATAACTTTCTTATATCTGCGTATAATTTATTGTTATTTGTGTAAAACTACCTATTGTATACGTAGAATATATATATATGTAAAACTATCAAACATTAACATCTTATTATTTGTCACATAGTAAAACTAGCTAACAATTACGCATAATTATAATCACTATATAACGAACTCATGTCCACTAACATACCGATATATAAACACTATATAACGAACTAATGTCCACCAATATACCGAGATATAAACACTATATAACGAACTCATGTCCACTAATATACCGAGATATAAACACTATATAACAAACTCATGTCCACCAACATACCGAGATATAAACACTATATAACAAACTCATGTCCACTAACATACCGAGATATAAACACTATATAACGAACTCAGGTCCACTAACATACCGAGATATAAACACTATATAACGAATTCATGTCCACCAACATACCGAGATATAAACACTATATAACTAACTCATGTCCACCAACATACCGAGATATAAACACTATATAACGAAACCATGTCCACCAATATACCGAGATATAAACACTATATAACGAACTCATGGCCACCAATATACCGAGATATAAACACCACCAACATCCCGAGACATAAACACTATATAACGAACTCATGTCCACCAACATACCGAAATATAAACACTATATAACGAACTCATGTCCACCAATATACCGATATATAAACACTATATGACGAACTCATGTCCACTAACATACCGAGATATAAATACTATATAACGAACTCATGTCCACCAATATACCGATATATAAACACTATATAACGAACTCATGTCCACTAACATAACGAGATATAAACACTATATAACGAACTCATGTCAACCAATATACCGAGATATAAACATTATATAACGAACTCATGTCCACCAACATATCGAGATATAAACACTATATAACGAACTCATGTCCACTAACATACCAAGATATAAACACTATATAACGAACTCATGTCAACCAATATACCGATATATAAACACTATATGACGACCTCATGTCCACTAACATACCGAGATATAAACACTTTATAACGAATTCATGTCCACCAACATACCGAGATATAAACATTATATAACGAACTCATGTCCACCAACATACCGGGATATAAACACTATATAACGAACTCATGTCCACTAACATAACGAGATATAAACACTATATAACGAACTCATGTCTACCAATATACCGATATATAAACACTATATAACGAACTCATGTCTACCAATATACCGATATATAAACACTATATAACGAACTCATGTCCACTAACATACCGATATATAAACACTATATAACGAACTCATGTCCACCGACATACCGAAATATAAACACTATATAACGAACTCATGTCCACTAACATACCAAGATATAAACACTATATAACGAACTCATGTCCACCAATATACCGATATATAAACACTATATGACGAACTCATGTCCACTAACATACCGAGATATAAACACTATATAACGAACTCATGTCCACCAACATACCGAGATATAAACACTATATAACGAACTCATGGCCACCAACATACCGAGATATAAACACTATATAACGAACTCATGTTCACCAACATACCGATATATAAACACTATATAACGAACTCTTGGCCACTAACATACCGAGATATAAACACTATATAACGAACTCATGTCCACCAACATACCCAGATATAAACACTATATAACGAACTCATGGCCACCAATATACCGAGATATAAACACTATATAACGAACTCATGTCCACTAACATACTCAGATATAAACACTATATAACAAACTCATGTCCACCAACATACCGAGATATAAACACTATATAACGAACTCATGTCCACCAACATCCCCAGATATAAACACTATATAACGAACTCATGTCCACCAACATACCGAGACATAAACACTATATAACGAATTCATGTCCACTAACATACCGAGATATAAACACTATATAACGAACTCATGTCCACCAACATACCGAGATATAAACACTATATAACGAACTCATGTCCACCAATATACCGAGATATAAACACCACCAACATCCCGAGATATAAACACTCTATATCGAACTCATGTCCACCAACATACCGAAATATAAACACTATATAACGAACTCATGTCCACCAACATACCGAGATATAAACACAACCAACATCCCGAGATATAAACACTCTATAACGAACTCATGTCCACCAACATATCGAGATATAATCACTATATAACGAACTCATGGCCACCAATATACCGAGATATAAACACCGCCAACATCCCGAGATATAAACACTATATAACAAACTCATGTCCACCAACATACCGATATATAAACACTATATAACGATCTCATGTCCACCCACATACCGAGATATAAACACTATATAACTAACTCATGTCCACCAATATTCCGAGATATAAACACCGCCAACATCCCGAGATATAAACACTATATAAAGAACTCATGTCCACCAACATACCGATATATAAACACTATATAACGATCTCATGTCCACCCACATACCGAGATATAAACACTATATAAAGAACTCATGTCCACCAACATACCGAGTTATAAACACTATATAACGAACTCATGTACACCAATATACCGAGATATAAACCCTATATAACGAACTCATGTCCACCAACATACCGAGATATAAACACCACCAACATCCCGAGATATAAACACTATATAAAAGATCACATTAGCTAGGACCAACTTTATATTGAGACATCCTAATATGCGCACACTATCGACCACAACCTAGATAAGATACCTACTGGTATATCACACGATACATTGGTTGGGTGGCCTACTGGACCATAAACCTATCGAGTACGTGTTTACAGCATCATAGTACAAACTTAACATTTCAACAAAAGGTATTAACAATATAATTCACATTTGTTTTATGTGCTAATGTATGTTTGATGATAAGTGATTTTATTAGTTTCATTTGGAATTCATTCTATATATGAATTCCAACTTGAACATGACAATTAATATGAAGCGCTAGCATTTTTAACAAAATGCATCTTATTAAGGAGGTAAAAAATTAATAGTCGTCTTGAAGAAGAAGCGTGTGCATAAAGAAAAATAATATCAATATTCACAACGCTTCATGTATTTTCAACACTTCTTGTAAAGTTAGGGCATTTTGAATATCTTAAATACTTCAACACTCCCCAACCAGTCGGACATGGATTTTCTTTGAGTGGTAATTTCTGAAGGCGTTTTCTCGTTCAATGTGTGATTTTTACACATACTGCTGTTCTTTGTGTTGACATGTTGTTATTGCCCTTTTTATGCCTCTTGAATCTCCGTACAAGAATTTCGAGTGTTTGTCATTCCCCGAGAGATTTAACACGTTCAATGAGCACCAAAACAAGTATATTTAGCATAATAGATGTTTAACTTAGGATAAAATTTGAAATATGAATGGCACGATAAGATAATAAAACCATTGCTCACCATTTGTTTCTCAAATGAGAAAACAGAGAAGGAAATATTCTCTTTAAGAGCGCTCAAAGATTGCTCTATAATTCATTTTCTCTTGTCTGAAACGTTTCCACTGCTTCAAACAATTTCAGCATTGATTTGGAAACTGTGACTGTCACTGGTGACGAGACTTACGAGAGAACGTGTAAAGTAAAATGGTTGGGACAAGGGGGAGGAGGAGTAGGAGGGGTGATAAATGCCTTCAGTTTGTTCAGATAAGGCCGGAACATCAAAAGGGCATTAGGAGCCACTTAGGAAAATACAGAATTTAAAAATGAGAAATCAATTGCAAATTTAATAATGTCGAGTTAACTGTAGGATATTACATAAAAAGTTCTGTGCTGAGTGTGTATGAAAATGCTGTATAGATAATGTGGATATATGATATGTATATATGCATAGTTAATGTAATATGTGGTATACATTGTATAATTAATATATAAGCAAATAAGTAATAACGGCAGTTCAGACAAGGAGTTGGTCAACCAAACACCTGTTACCCATTATAAAATATGACGTGTTTTCAAGGGGAATTAATAGAAAAAATAACGTCACAATTAAGACATTGTATAATTAATATATATATTTATTAATTAGCTATCTGATATATTACATTCGTAAGTCTTTGCCGGCCCAGCAATATTACAACCAAACTCGGCCTATATTGATAAAATTACCACAACTCAGCCAATATTATATTGGCAGACTTTTCCCTGATATTGGCCGACTTTCAACTCAGCCAATATGAAAAATGCGCCAAATTGAGCGAGCACTTCATTCGACATTTCTCGTGGTTGTTGGTTCTTTTTGACGTACCGTCCCGTGTCAACACAAACAACAACAATCGACGTGATGGAGGAGTCGCTGATCAAAATGGGACGTGATAAAACTGGGGAGAATATGTTAGGGGTATTAATTGAAGACATAAACAGGTATGATGTTCTATCCGTTAATTAATAAAAGTGTCATAAATTAGCTGATATCATATTGGCCTAGTTATTAGGCCAAAGTCTGTGATATTGGCCCGAGACCGAACTGGGCCAATATAATATCAGCTGATTAATAACACTATAATATAGCCGCCTTATATTACAAACGCGTGTTAACCTCCCGACAGGTATATCTCTAGAGGATAGCTTAAGACGGCAGAAATAGCAAGCGACATTATTCTTAGCTTAAGACTGCAGAAATAGCAAGCGCCATTAGTGTTATCTTAGTAGAAATGGCTTGACCCTAAAAATAAAGGGCATATCTCAGATAAACATGGATAGTGAATTCAACCTGCACAACACACCTACATATATATACATATTTATAAACCACATTTTGATTTCATTTTGTTTAGAAGACTGATTTTATTTTTCAAAAACTGTTTTCCCCAGATTTGAGACTTGTGAAAACCATGGTACCACATTAAAAAACACCAAAATATGCAAAATAACAAGATTTTTAACCCAAAATTTGACTCCCGCAAGTACTGTTTTTTTTTCTTAAAACCTGTCTGAAATTAAATACCGTCTACACGGTAACAGAAATACTCACGTTTAAGCATAGGTCATTCCGCTAGCTTTTGTTGTGTAGACACAGATTTGTAAATGCCCAAAACTGTAGTCTCAAACCATTTTTTTTTTAAATGTTGATACATGTTATATTACAGGGGTTATTCATTGTATAAAAATATCACCCATGGCCATCGTACGCTACTGTACACTGCTACCTTAGGACGGTGAAACAGCAAGCGTCATTTGTGTTATCTTAAGACGGCGGAAACAGCAAGCGCCATTAGTGTAAGCTTAAGAGGGTAGAAACAGCAAGCGTCATTAGTGTTATCTTAAGACGGTAGAAACAGCAAGCGTCATTAGTGTTATCTTAAGACGGTGGAAACAGCAAGCGTCATTAGTGTTATTTTCAGACGGTAGAAACAGCAAGCGTCATTAGTGTTATCTTAAGACGGTTGAAACAGCAAGCGATATTAGTGTTATCTTAAGACGGCGGAAACAGCAAGCGTCATGAGTGTTACTTAAGACGGCGGAAACAGCAAGCGTCATTAGTGTTATCTTAAGACGGCGGAAAAAGCAAGCGTCATTAGTGTTATCTTAAGACGGCGGAAACAGCAAGCGTCATTAGGTTTATCTTAAGACGGCGGAAACCGCAAACATCATAAGTGTTATCTTAAGACGGTGGAAACAGCAAGCGTCATTAGGGTTATCTTAAGACGGTAGAAACAGCAAGCGTCATTAGTGTTATCTTAAGACGGCGGAAACAGCAAGCGTCATTAGGGTTATCTTAAGACGGTAGAAACAGCAAGCGTCATTAGTGTTATCTTAAGACGGCGGAAACAGCAAGCGTCATTAGTGTAAGCTTAAGACGGCGGAAACAGCAAGCGTCATTAGTGTTATCTTAAGACGGTAGAAACAGCAAGCGTCATTAGTGTTATCTTAAGACGGTAGAAACAGCAAGCGTCATTGTTGTAAGCTTAAGACGGTAGAAACAGCAAGCGTCATTAGTGTAAGCTTAAGGAGGCAGAAATAGCAAGCGTCATTAGTGTTATCTTAACACGGCGGAAACAGCAAGCATCATTAGTCTTATCTTAAGACGGCGGAAACAGCAAGCGCCATAAATGTAAGCTTAAGACGGCGGAAACAGCAAGCGCCATAAGTGTAAGCTTAAAAAGACAGAAATAGCAAGAGTCATTAGTGTATCTTTAAGACAGCAGAAATTGCAAGCGTCATAAGTGTTATCTTAAGACGGCGGAAACAGCATACGCCATAAATGTAAGCTTAAGACGGCGGACCCAGCAAGCGCCATAAGTGTAAGCTTAAGACGGCGGAAACAGCAAGCGCCATAAATGTAAGCTTAAGACGGCGGAAACAGCAAGCACCATGAGTGTTAGCTTAAGACGGCGGAAACAGCAAGCGCCATAAGTGTTAGCTTAAAAAGGCAGAAATAGTAAGAGTCATTAGTGTATCTTTAAGACAGCAGAAATAGCCATCGTCATTAGTGTAAGTTTAAGACGATAGAAACAGCAAGCGTCATAAGTGTAAGCTTAAGAAGGCAGAAATTGCAAGCGTCATTAGTGTTATCTTAAGACGGCGGAAACAGCAAGCGTCATTAGTG
Source organism: Mizuhopecten yessoensis (assembly GCF_002113885.1). Classification (NCBI taxonomy): domain Eukaryota; kingdom Metazoa; phylum Mollusca; class Bivalvia; order Pectinida; family Pectinidae; genus Mizuhopecten; species Mizuhopecten yessoensis. The sequence continues at coordinate 36,821 of NW_018407737.1, read as the reverse complement.
TAAGCTTAAGACGGCGGAAACAGCAAGCGCCATAAATGTAAGCTTAAGACGGCGGAAACAGCAAGCGCCATAAGTGTTAGCTTAAAAAGGCAGAAATAGCAAGCGCCATACTTTGTTGCTTCAGATGGCGAAGCAAGCAAGCAACATTATTGTTAATTTCGGAGGTTGGCAAGGAAGCCTGCGCCAATTTTTTTAAGTGTTGCCTGATTTATGTGTATTTATCAGATGACTGAATCAGACAAAACACAATGAATGATGTTAAAGCGCACACGGCAAATTTCTAGAAATTTCTATATATCGCATGAGAACGCCCGTCATATGTGTTGATAGAATCCGTGCTGATAGAATTCGTCAATTTGTGAAATTTTCTCTATACAAAACTTAATACAATGAATTATTTACCTGCTTATTGCTTGAATCAAGACAAATATGTAGGTGCAAGCAAAGAACAAGTACTAAAACCTAATTCAAACATTTGGCGTATCAGGGGCTACTCGCTCTATAACAATCCTATTAATATAGTAACATGCATTCTTTTTAAAACGTTTTTTAATGAAGATAGACTGACTCTGAGAAGTTACAGATAAGCTTGATAAAGGACGCGAGCTAGACTCCGAAGAAAGCAAGAGAAGTCACTAGACTCTGGAGGAATCCAGAGAAGCGACTAGACTCATAGCCACGTGCACCCCAGCGATTCTGTTAAACGTACCACGAGAAAATTGGCTACACTTAAAGTGAAGTTATATTCTATATAAGAGATTGTGGGTAAAATTCTCAAAGAATTTAAAGTCAACTTAAATTTAAAACATAATTGTATATAAAATCTCAATTAATAGAGTGAGGTAATCCACCTAACATAAACATTACATAAATACAATGCATATATATATATATATATATAAAGAAAACATTGAGTCCTTGTGTTGGAATTAGATATAAATAATAAGACAAAACACAGAGATAGCGTCTCTCGTTTTATTTTTCATATATATATATAGAGAGAGAATAAAAAGAAAAATTATCAACAACCAGTCTAATACATGTAAATATTTACATTCTGTTTTCTTGGACCTATTGACGAAAATGACATATATTTTTGTATAACACATGTGACCTCATCACTGCGTATTGATACACTACAATGACGTATCACAGGGTGTAGTTCGTACACGTCCGCCGTAAAACAGTCCTCGATGTAGTTTGTTATGGTAATATGAAATAACATTAACATGATTGGCTTGATTTTAAAGCTACAATAAGGTGTGTAAAGTATTAATATTATATTAATAATATATGGGTCAAAGAAGTAATATAGACGGTATTAGTAATATGCCCGTAGGATACGAATTACTTAAAATATTATATGGGGCAAAGAAGTAATTCCAACAGTGTGGACAAGTTTAGGTTGTCAAATTTTCGGAGCGATCCGCTCCTTTTTCAAGACACAGTGAAACAGAACAGTTACATGTACATATACATCATATTACAAGAAGATAGAATTGATATACTATAATTGAAAATTAATAATATATATATATTACAACATGAAGCAGCAAAAGAAGCCTTTCTAATGAGGCAGCATGCAATAAATTAACAAAATAGGCACATGTAAAAAATATGTACATGAAAAAGAACAATTACATAAAAAAATCAGGTTTTTTAAATGGTCATGCGGTAGGTGAGTTAGCCAAAACAATTTGTAAATCTGCCGGCACTACGAAGAATGAAACTGAAGCTGGCAATAGCAATACCCCTCTAAGACGTAGCAGCTGATTGGTCAAAAGTTACTACGGACTGATTAACATGTACTACGATACCTTATATGGCAAGACACCTAATTTACATAAGTAAACACTATCGCCTCTTCTAAGAAGAGCACGTTCCATATCTAAGTAAAAAGGAAAGAATTGCAAAAAATGTAAAAAACCGATAAAGGCCTGATATCTTAACAATTAATATTCCAAACATAAGTTCCTAAGTTTGCATGTACAACACAATCTTAAACATGATTGAAAGAAACAAGAAAACTATCATATGTACAACACAATCTTAAAAATGATTGAAAGAAACACGAAAACTATCACATATACAACACAATCTTAGACATGATTGAAAGAAACAAGAAAACTATCATATGTACATCACAATCTTAAACATGATTGAAAGAAACAAGAAAACTATCACATGAAAAACTACAGTAGTCAAGGCAATGGAAGGCTAACACAGTTATTTATAACTATAATTTATCATTACATTTTAAATTATCCAAGAAATGGAAAAAGAAGTTTTGTCCATATAGACAGATAGAATTATCGGTCGGAGCAGTGAACAGATACTTGTTATTCGTACAAAAAGCAGTTAGTCCTTTTTGAGTCAGTGGAGTCATAGACTTCAAATATGAACCAATCAAAAACAAGCACCGACATTGTAATGGGAATCATGGAGTGTTAGTTATACCATGCTTAACTAATGCTATGAATTCATTACATAAAACTAATACATGTAAATATTTACATTCTGTATTCTTGGACCCATTGACGAAAAAGACATTTATTTTTGCATAACACATGTGACCTCATCACTGCGTATTGATACACTACAATGACGTATCACAGGGCGTACTTTGTTCACGTCCGCCGTAAATCAGTCCTCGATGTAGTTTTGTTATACTATTATGAATTAATATTAACAGGATTGGCTTGATTTTAAAGCTACAATAAGGTGTGTAAAGCATATAGTAATGATATTCGACTTTTATACATTCTACAAATTAAATTTTGAAAAGGGATCAAATATATTGTTTTTGTTTTGTTGTCGTGCTGTTCCTAGGACCCTTGTAGTGCTGTTACTAGGACCGTTTTCGTGCAGTTACTAGGACCCTTGTCGTGCTGTTACTAGGACCCTTGTCATGCTGTTACTAGGACCCTTTTCGCGCTGTTACTAGGACCCTTTTCGCGCTGTTACTAGGACCTTTGTCGTGCTGTTACTAGGAACCTTGTCGTGCTATTACTAGGACCCTTGTCGCGCTGTTACTAGGACCATTGTCGCGCTGTTACTAGGAACCTTGTCGTGCTGCTACTAGGACCATTGTCGCGCTGTTACTAGGAACCTTGTCGTGCTGCTACTAGGACCATTGTCGCGCTGTTACTAGGACCCTATTCGCGCTGTTACTAGGACCTTTGTCGTGCTGTTACTAGGAACCTTGTCGTGCTGTTACTAGGACCATTGTCGCGCTGTTACTAGGACCATTGTCGTGGTGTTACTAGGATCCTTGTCGTGGTGTTACTAGGACCCTTGTCATGGTGTTACTAGGAATTTTGTCGTGCTGTTACAAGGACCCTTGTCGCGCTGTTTCTAGGACACTTGTCGCGCTGTTACTAGGAACCTTGTCGTGCAGTTACTAGGAACCTTGTCGTGCTGTTACTAGGACCCTTGTCGCGCTGTTACTAGGACCCTTGTCGCGCTGTTACTAGGAAACTTGTCGTGCAGTTACTAGGAACCTTGTCGTGCTGTTACTAGGAACCTTGTCGTGCTGCTACTAGGACCATTGTCGCGCTGTTACTAGGAACCCTTGTCGCGCTGTTACTAGGAACCTTGACTTGCAGTTACTAGGAACCTTGTCGTGCTGTTACTAGGACCCTTGTCGCGCTGTTACTAAGACCCTTAACGTGCTGGTACTAGGAACCTTGTCGTGGTGTTACTAGGACCCTGGTCGTGGTGTTACTAGGACCCTTGTCGTGCAGTTACTAGGACCCTTGTCGTGGTGTTACTAGGGCCCTTGTCGTGCTGTTACTAGGACCCTTGTCGTGCTGTTACTAGGAACCTTGTCGTGCTGTTACTAGGAACCTTGTCATGCTGTTACTAGGACCCTTGTCGCGCTGTTACTAGGAACCTTGTCGTGCTATTACTAGGACCCTTGTCGCGCTGTTACTAGGAACCTTGTCATGCTGTTACTAGGACCCTTGTCGCGCTGTTACTAGGAACCTTGTCGTGCTATTACTAGGACCCTTGTCGCGCTGTTACTAGGAACCTTGTCATGCTGTTACTAGGACCCTTGTCGCGCTGTTACTAGGAACCTTGTCGTGCTATTACTAGGACCCTTGTCGCGCTGTTACTAGGACCCTTGTCGTGCTGTTACTAGGACCCCAGCGAACGTTTTACATTTTCCAGCGAAAACACGTTATTCTCTGTGTTGCCCTATGTATAAATTGAAAACAATATCTGTACTTCTTTTATTTATACTTACATATGAAAATTGAAAGCACTCAAAAATATAAATATATTTTTGAATGCTGAAAAAATAAATTCATTCCTTAAATACAAATCTGTCAATTAGAAATTATAACAGAAAACAATAAGGTACATTTCAAATTAAACGTATTCCGATCATAGCTTAAGAGCTATCGAGGAGTTTCAAACGGACACTTTTATAAAATTCATTTCATTTGCCTCAAACATGTCGGGATAGGTAAAATACTCTCCGAAAATTAGAATTCTACGAATTGGTTTGACTATTACTTATATAAATAAAGTTAGATATATGGTATGAACAGATTCACTTCTTTGTTTGTATGAGTCCTATGGAAACTTATATAAATTGTTGGTGTATCTGAGAAATGAATCTGAGGCGAGATACATGGTACATCTTGTATAGATTCACTTGTGTGTTTGTTATAAGGAAGTTTATACGGATGATTACAGTTCCGAATATCCCAATGCTTTCTAAACAATCGTCTTAACAGGCTTTAAAACGTCAATCATTATTTGGATTAGATTATGTTTCTTTCCTTGTTGTGACCTTGTCTAAATATGAAACTGGACTGAAACGCATTTTAGATCATATTTTGTTTTATATACTAAAGTAATGGGTGGTCGGATGGCGCAGTGGATAACGCACTGCGGGTACTCCGGTTTCCTCCCATATTAAGACCCCTAGCGCGCTAACATCAATTGCAATAATTTGTTACATAAATATTGTAAAATAAATAATATTTACGTAAACGCCCATAAATGTCAGCTTTATCTAGCTCAATTTTCAAATGTTCAAGCGTACCCCTTAATATTCATTATGTTGATTAAATGCCCATCTGTTGATTTTATTTTCGTAGTACAATTCAACTGAATTCAAATATTTATTTGAGTCTCACCCTCAATAAAACAATTACATATGTACAACATCAATAATAAATAAAGATAGAGGCCACTTTGTACAGAGTTACCAGAGACTATAAAGGATATATATGATTATAGTAAAATACTAATTTCTATCAAATAAGTTTCTACGTCTTTCTAAAATTTGTTTACAGGTTTTGGCACTATAAATACATAAACTATTCTTCTGGAGTATAAAATATAATTTATCGGTATATCAGAATGTAACAAAATTATTATAAATGCATTGATATAAACCATTGATATAAACTATTGATATAAACTATTATTATAAACTATTGATATAAACCATTGATATAAACTATTGATATAAACATTTGATATAAACCATTGATATAAACCATTGATATAAACCATTGATATAAACCATTGATACATGTATACACTATTGATATAAACCATACCCTTGTCGCATTGATATTAACTATTGATATAAACCATTGATATAAACTATTGATATAAACATTTGATATAAACCATTGATATAAACCATTGATATAAACCATTGATATACACTATTGATATAAACTATTGATATAAACCATTAATATAAACCATTCATATAAACTATTGATATTAACTATTGATATAAACCATTGATATAAACCATTGATATAAAGCATTGATATAAACCAATTGATATAAACCATTGATACATGTATACACTATTGATATAAACCATTGATATAAACCATTGATATTAACTATTGATATAAACCAATGATATAAACCATTGATATGAACCATTGATATAAACTATTGATATAAACTATTGATATAAACCATTGATATAAACCATTGATATAAACTATTGATATTAACTATTGATATAAACCATTGATATAAACCATTGATATAAAGCATTGATATAAACCAATTGATATAAACCATTGATATTAACTATTGATATAAACCATTGATATAAACCATTGATATCAACCATTGATATAAACCATTGATATTAACTATTGATATACACCATTGATATAAACCATTAATATAAACCATTGATTTAAACTAGTGATATAAAACATTGATATAAACTATTGATATAAACCATTGATATAAACTATTGATATAAACCATTGATATAAACCATTGATATAAACCATTGATATAAACTATTGATATAAACTATTGATATAAACCATTGATATAAACCATTGATATAAACTATTGATATAAACTATTGATATAAACTATTGATATAAACCATTGATATAAACTATTGATATAAACCATTGATATAAACCATTGATATAAACCATTGATATAAACTATTGATATAAACTATTGATATAAACTATTGATATAAACCATTGATATTAACTATTGATATAAACCATTGGTAAAAACCATTCATATTAACTATTGATATAAACCATTGATATAAACCATTGATATAAACCATTGATATAAACCATTGATATAAACTATTGGTATACATTATTGATATAAACTATTGATATAAACTATTGGTATAAACCATTGATATGAACCATTGATATAAACTATTGATATAAATTATTGATATAAACCATTGATATAAACTATTGTTATAAACTATTGATATAAACCATTGATATAAACTATTGATATAACCCATTGATATAAACCATTGGTATAAACCATTGATATAAACTATTGATATAAACTATTGATATAAACCATTGATATAAACTATTGATATAAACCATTGATATAAACTATTGATATAAACCATTGATATAAGCTATTGATATAAATTATTGATATAAACCATTGATATAAACTATTGTTATAAACTATTGATATAATTCATTGATATAAATCATTGATATAAACTATTGATATAAAACTATTGATATTAACTATTGATATAAACCATTGATATAAACTATTGATATAAATCATTGATATAAATTATTGATATAAACTCTTGATATAAAACTATTGATATTAACTATTGATATAAACCATTGATATAAACCATTGATATAAACCATTGATATAAACTATTGATATAAATCATTGATATAAATTATTGATATAAACTCTTGATATAAAACTATTGATATTAACTATTGATATAAACCATTGATATAAACCATTGAGATAAACCATTGATATAAACTATTGATATTAACTATTGATGTAAACCATTGATATAAACCATTGATATAAACTATTGATATAAACCATTGATATAAACTATTGGTATAAATTATTGATATAAACTATTGATATAAAATATTGGTATAAACCATTGATATAAACCATTGATATAAACCATTGATATTAACTATTGATATAAACTATTGATAGAAACTATTGATATAAACCATTGATATTAACTATTGATATAACCCATTGGTATAAACCATTGTTAGAAACCATTGATATAAACTATTGATATAAACTATTGATATAAACTATGATATAAACCATTGATATAAATTATTGATATAAATTATTGATATAAACCATTGATATAAACTATTGTTATAAACTTTTGATATAAACCATTGATATAAATCATTGATATAAACTATTGATATAAAACTATTGATATAAACCATTGATATAAACCATTGATATTAACTATTGATATAAACTATTGATATAAACTATGATATAAACCATTGATATAAATTATTGATATAAATGATTGATATAAACCATTGATATAAACTATTGTTATAAACTTTTGATATAAACCATTGATATAAATCATTGATATAAACTATTGATATAAAACTATTGATATTAACCATTGATATAAACCATTGATATGAACCATTGAGATAAACCATTGATATAAACTATTGATATTAACCATTGATATTAACTATTGATATAAACTATTGATATAAACTATGATATAAACCATTGATATAAATTATTGATATAAATGATTGATATAAACCATTGATATAAACTATTGTTATAAACTATTGATATAAACTAATGATATAAACCATTGATATAAACTATTGATATTAACCATTGATATTAACTATTGATATAAACTATTGATATAAACCATTGATATTAACTTTTGATATAACCCATTGGTATAAACCATTGTTAGAAACCATTGATATAAACTATTGATATAAAGCATTGATATAAACCATTGATATTAACTATTGATATAAACTATTGATATAAACTATTGATATAAACTATGATATAAACCATTGATATAAATTATTGATATAAATGATTGATATAAACCATTGATATAAACTATTGATATTAACCATTGATATTAACTATTGATATAAACTATTGATATAAACTATTGTTATAAACTATTGATATAAACTAATGATATAAACCATTGATATAAACTATTGATATAAAGCATTGATATAAACCATTGATATAAACCATTAATATAAACCATTGATATAAACCATTGATATAAACTATTGATATTAACCATTGATATTAACTATTGATATAAACTATTGATATAAACCATTGATATTAACTATTGATATAACCCATTGGTATAAACTATTGATATAAACTATTAATGTAAATTATTGATATAAACCATTGATATAAACTATTGATATAAACCATTGATATAAACGATTGATATAAACTATTGATATAGACCATTGATATAAACCATTGATATAAACTATTGATATAAACCATTGATATTAACTGTTGATATAAACCATTGATATAAACCATTGAGATAAACTATTGATATAAACTATTGATATAAACCATTGATATAAACTATTGATATAAACCATTGATATAAACCATTGATATACACCATTGATATTAACTATTGATATAAACCATTGATATTAACTATTGATATAAACCATTGATATAAACTATTGATATAAAACTATTGATATTTACTATTGATGTAAACCATTGATATAAACCATTGATATAAACTATTGATATAAACTTTTGATATAAACCATTGATATTAACTTTTGATATAAACTATTGATATAAATCATTGATATAAACCATTGATATAAACCATTCATATAAACTATTGATATAAACCATTGAATTGCCAAATTCGTTCTTCTATCTGTCATTTTAGAATTCATGATTGTATAACCTTGTTTATCATGTAGCTATTGTTATTCATACGCTGTTAAATCAGGATTTACCTCGATGATTTGAGACAGAGCTTATTTGTTCACAGCAGACAACTGATTTTATTTCTTGCGCATAAAACAAAACAGAACCATCTGAAGATGTATGGTAAGTGATAGGTGTATTAGCCGTCAGTGTCCTACCTGTATTCCGATACAGCATGCCATATAATTCACATCTTCACACAAACCCAAAGCATCGCTATCGTGACTAAAATCAAAAACAATGAAATAACAGAGTTGTAATCAATAACATTCATTCGACTAAGCGGATTAATTAAAGGGTTATAAGTGGAATCACTTTCATCATAAAAAAATCAATAAAACCTGGGCTCTGTGTTCGTGCTACACACGAAGCTCACCAGTCTCAGACTATCACTGCCCTCTCTCTCTTATATCCTTCATTTGATTTCATTAGATTTTAGAGATAGCAATTAGTAGCTAATTTGCCGCTGAAGCTTTTAATTCTGCGCCATAATTCATGTTTCATTAAAAGTGATTCAATTGAGCGAGCTAAATCGTTTACCATTAAATGGAGAAGATAAAGCGACTTCGAATCGGATCAGGTTCTCGTTCACATCTAATGTTACTGGCGGAGTGTGAATATTTTCGTGTTACTTTCGTATTGCGTGTCTGAAAACGGTAATGCCACTCAAAGATGGGAAGCTGATCAGGGTGAAGAACTGAAGCAGAAACGAAGTCACTCAGTATATCGGGAAAAGTCGGTGGTGAAAATGTAACATTTTCCTATGCGCTCATCTCAAGCGCCTACATTGGAGTGTGTTTCTATCGACCACGTAATAAACTCGGTATTGTGTCTATAACCATTTAGGCAAAGCGACACCATGCAATACGTGCTAAATGTTTTCTGGTGTTAAAAACATCTGCATACCGATTTATCTTTTGCACGTATGCCGGATACGGCTTGCGGGAACAGTCACCATTATACAGACCCGGCGATATCTGGTGGTCGTTAAACCGGGCCGAAAATAAATGGCGATAGAGAGACCATGACTCCGAGTATTCCAATATAAAGCAAATTATGCGTGTCGACAATTTCCCTCGTCTACATTATCTGGTCGTTAGCGGATGGGCGATAACTAATACAGAACTCTTACCACCAGTGTCGGTCCTAGCCGAGCTTGTTTATCACCAACTTGTTTATATGTAATATTTATTGAGTAATATACATACAATTAGAACATTGGATATAGTAGAATCTGATTAGTCCAGAGAAAAAACTGTTTGTAGAAATCACGTGTTATCCGCACCTGTACATGATGTAGACGTTGTACCCTAGACGCCCGAACTCAAACTGGTTTGGTTAATTTATGTAAAGTGTGAATATTTTAATCCGTGTACATCTTTTTGACTATCAAATGTTGATTCATGAAAAAATATTTGCTTGAATAAATTGAGTACATTAATTATTACACTGTCGTAATTGTCGGTCTTATTAGTTGAAGTGTTTGTGTTCATTCTATAAAATACAATGTAATATTTCTCTAATTCAAATTTGTTTCTGTACACCGCATCAGAACAAAAAAATCTTACCCCACAAATAAAATGATATACACCCACCCGAATCAATGCACTATCAGTAATTCTTTGGCTCCGTTGTTACGACTGCACCTCAACACAAAGAACTTGAGCTTGGCTGAGGTTGGCCTCTGGCGTATTTGGTAGTTTGGCTAACACCAAACCCGATAGCGTTAATAATAATCCACAACAATTTGCTGCACCTGCAGTAGCACCAAGCAGGTTATCTTTTAATTCGATTTATAAATTATTGGTTATCTACAAAGCGAATTCCTGCGAACCAAAAGTACTTTTTAACAGAAAGTGCAAGATTTGGTATGTCTGGAAATGTTTTTATCTAGCTGAAAACATTTAATGAGTTATTGTATAATTATCCATATGTTGTGCTAGTAATTTATTAAGCACGGATACCAACAACTGTGTAACAGTCCCAATACAACGTGCTATAGTGCTGCCTATTTGAACAACCAAGGAAGTTGTTTAACAGCGATTGGCCATCACCTTAGACCTCCACTGTGACATTGGTGTAACGTGCGATTGGCCATCACCTTATAATTAGACCTCCACTGTGACATTGGTGAACAGCGATTGGCCATCACCTTAGACCTCCACTGTGACATTGGTATAACGTGCGATTGGCCATCACCTTATAATTGGACCTCCGCTGTGACATTGGTGAACAGCGATTGGCCATCACCTTAGACCTCCACTGTGACATTGGTGTAACGGGCGATTGGCCATCACCTTAGACCTCCACTGTGACATTGGTGACAGTGATGTTTTTTAAAAGGATTTCAATCTAACTTTGTGTTTTGATCTTGCAAACAGTGAATTCTACAAGCCTGACCTACCTTCCTACTGTATACAGACCAAATGTTTGGTAGATTGTTTGGAGATCCGGAAAAATAATCTTTCGATTCATGCTTAAATTATGGCTATCTTTAATTAATTTTTCAGGTCCTGACACAATGTGATAACCATGTTAAAAGTATTCTCAGACTTCTTTCTATAGGGTTATTGTTACGTCAAATAAAGGAAATTCAAAATTGAAATAAAAACAATTAACTGAGTATCCTTACTGTTGACCCAGTTTATCTTAAATGCTTTTATTAACATGGCACTGCAATAACAAACATACTGTATAGGAAGTGCTATGAAAGCGTGTCATTTTAAATACTTTAAGTATTTTCTCATCGTCAATAATATTACGTTTTCAAACAGGTAATTAAAACACTGAAATGCTAGGAAATGATAGCTTTCTCTGATATTTTCTCTCTCTATTTAGTAGAAAACAATGCACGTACAATGAATAGGAACACAGATTATTAACATCCGAAAAAGTTCTTTTGTCACTTTTAAAAATTCGACTAAACTGTACTAGCATTTACGTTTATTATGAAGATTCAACCATTTAAAAATATAATTTGTGTTTTTATTTTACTTACGGACATAAAGATGAACATGCTGGTTTATGTATTCGAATTATTATGCATGCTAATTATACTTAGTGTTGGAGAACCCTCCTTGTTTTCATACAGATATTGCCTCTGATATAATATAATGTTCTATGTGAGGTAAAAATAAGAATTATTGATAGTTGAAATAAAACTCTTGGTTCAACTGTCTCATCGTTTTGAATTATGTTACTAAAATCATATGTTGCGAACGTAAAATTATTAAGAATTGCATTCAACTATTTGGTGTGATACAGGTGAGGTCCACGGTTTAGCTAATCAGGGGATAGGTAATACAGGTGAGGTCCATGGTACAGGTACTGTCCATGGTTTAGCTAATCAGGGGATAGGTGATACAGGTGAGGTCCATGGCTTAGCTAATCAGGGGATAGGTGATACAGGTGAGGTTCACGGTTTAGCTAATCAGGGGATAGGTACTTAAAGTACGGTCCATGGTTTAGCTAATCAACTGATATGTAATACAGGTGAGGTCCATGATACAGGTACTGTCCATGGTTTAGCTAATCAACTGATATGTAATACAGGTGAGGTCCATGATACAGGTACTGTCCATGGTTTAGCTAATCAACTGATATGTAATAAAGTAGTATTTGAACCATGACCTCTTTACAAATACAATGTTTGAATGGCTGAAAGGACAAATTAAGTTTACAGTAAAACATCACGTCACAACAAGTTTACAAATTTAAATAAAGGTTTATATCAGCATTTCAAGATATTCCGAACCCTTCTCTGTCTGTTGCGCAATCTTTTTCAATATAGATTTTTATTGGTTGAGGTTGCGTTCCGTTTTCTATAACTTATATCATTAATGACTGATGTTCCAGACATGAAGGCAGAGTTCATGCAGTTTTTCTTTCAAAATAGTTGATCTATATTTAATTTGAATCACGGACCAATAGATATTGTGTCAATTAGCATAGAGTTGGGTACCTTCACAAATCTACAATGTTTGCTAAATACAAATAAACATGTGCGTAATTATTCGGACTCCTGAGGCAGATTCAGAATATTTAAACACGATATTAGATGAGAGACAATGGAGCTCATCCAAACAAACGGTTTTGAACAATCAACCATTAAGGATAAATAAACAAAGACATCGATTAAATATCGCGTTTTAAGGTTGAATTAGTTAGGTCTAGAACAAAAATGAAAATAAAAAATACTTGTTTTTTTAAAATGAATCAACAGTCATTACCATGAAAGTTAATGGATGTGTACCGTTAGTACATTGTAGGCTAGCCTTGATTATATGCACCGTAGAAAACCCCACGCCTGCTGGTCCGAGGTATCCGTAATATGCAGGCACAGGGCTACCATTAATCTAATTAGTTTGGTTTCACAAGTTTTTTGAGGATGGACGAAATATGCGATCTATTTTCACTTTTCACTTATTTTACTCCAAATTACAATAAAATTCTCGTCCAAGCCTACGTCGTCGTCCTGTGTCACCACTGTACGTCATTATAGGTTATTCCCTAAAACCAGATTATATATACTTATATACTGTACGTCATTATAGGTTATTCCCTAAAACAAGATTATATATTCTTATATACTGTACGTCATTATAGGTTATTCCCTAAAACCAGATATTATATATACTTATATACTGTACGTCATCATAGGTTATTCCCAAAACAAGATTATATATACCTTTATACTGTACGTCATTATAGGTTATTCCCTAAAACCAGATTATATATACTTATATACTGTACGTCATTATAGGTTATTCCCTAAAACCAGATTATATATACTTATATACTGTACGTCATTATAGGTTATTCCCTAAAACCAGATTATATATACTTATATACTGTACGTCATTATAGGTTATTCCCTAAAACCAGATTATATATACTTATATACTGTACGTCATTATAGGTTATTCCCTAAAACCAGATTATATATACTTATATACTGTACGTCATTATAGGTTATTCCCTAAAACCAGATTATATATACTTATATACTGTACGTCATTATAGGTTATTCCCTAAAACCAGATTATATATACTTATATACTGTACGTCATTATAGGTTATTCCCTAAAACCAGATTATATATACTTATATACTGTACGTCATTATAGGTTATTCCCTAAAACCAGATTATATATACTTATATACTGTACGTCATTATAGGTTATTCCCTAAAACCAGATTATATATACTTATATACTGTACGTCATTATAGGTTATTCCCTAAAACCAGATTATATATACTTATATACTGTACGTCATTATAGGTTATTCCCTAAAACCAGATTATATATACTTATATACTGTACGTCATTATAGGTTATTCCCTAAAACCAGATTATATATACTTATATACTGTACGTCATTATAGGTTATTCCCTAAAACCAGATTATATATACTTATATACTGTACGTCATTATAGGTTATTCCCTAAAACCAGATTATATATACTTATATACTGTACGTCATTATAGGTTATTCCCTAAAACCAGATTATATATACTTATATACTGTACGTCATTATAGGTTATTCCCTAAAACCAGATTATATATACTTATATACTGTACGTCATTATAGGTTATTCCCTAAAACCAGATTATATATACTTATATACTGTACGTCATTATAGGTTATTCCCTAAAACCAGATTATATATACTTATATACTGTACGTCATTATAGGTTATTCCCTAAAACCAGATTATATATACTTATATACTGTACGTCATTATAGGTTATTCCCTAAAACCAGATTATATATACTTATATACTGTACGTCATTATAGGTTATTCCCTAAAACCAGATTATATATACTTATATACTGTACGTCATTATAGGTTATTCCCTAAAACCAGATTATATATACTTATATACTGTACGTCATTATAGGTTATTCCCTAAAACCAGATTATATATACTTATATACTGTACGTCATTATAGGTTATTCCCTAAAACCAGATTATATATACTTATATACTGTACGTCATTATAGGTTATTCCCTAAAACCAGATTATATATACTTATATACTGTACGTCATTATAGGTTATTCCCTAAAACCAGATTATATATACTTATATACTGTACGTCATTATAGGTTATTCCCTAAAACCAGATTATATATACTTATATACTGTACGTCATTATAGGTTATTCCCTAAAACCAGATTATATATACTTATATACTGTACGTCATTATAGGTTATTCCCTAAAACCAGATTATATATACTTATATACTGTACGTCATTATAGGTTATTTCCTAAAACCAGATTATATATATTTATATACTGTACGTCATTATAGGTTATTTCCTAAAACCAGATTATATATACTTATATACTGTACGTCATTATAGGTTATTCCCTAAAACCAGATTATATATACTTCATGATGTTAAGTAAAAGTACTTGTTACTTTGCTGACATCACTGATCATGGGTTCATATGTATGAGACAAGACATATAAATAACTGCTGGTTTCGGTCTCAATATATAAAATAACAGAAAGAAAAGGATACGTGATTGACCAAGAAATGAAGATTTTTTTTATCTCACATAAAAACCATTGTCAGCATTATATTAGAGGTAAACAAAATACTAAGCGTTGTTAAAAGCAAACAAAATACCAAGTATTATGTTAAAAGCAAACAAAATACAAAGTATTATGTTAAAAGCAAAAAAAATACCAAGTATTATGTTAAAAGCAAACAAAATACCAAGTATTATCTAAAAAGTAAACAAAATACCAAGCTTAATCTAAAAAGTAAACAAAATACCAAGCATTATCTAAAAAGTAAACAAATACTAAACATTGTCTTTAAAGTAAACAAAATATCAAGCATTGTCTTTAAAGTAAACAAAATATCAATAATTATGTTAGAAATAAACAAACTACCAAGCATTATTTAAAAAGTAAACAAAATACCAAGCATTATCTAAAAAGTAAACAAAATACCAAACATTGTCTTAAAAGTAAACACAATACAAAACATTGTCTAAAAGTAAACAAAATACTAAACATTGTCTTTAAAGTAAACAAAATACCAATAATTATGTTAGAAATAAACAAAATACCAAGCATTATCTAAAAAGTAAACAAAATACCAAACATTGTCTTAAAAGTAAACACAATACAAAACATTGTCTAAAAGTAAACAAAATACTAAACATTGTCTTTAAAGTAAACAAAATACCAATAATTATGTTAGAAATAAACAAAATACCAAGCATTATCTAAAAAGTAAACAAAATCCCAAACATTATCTAAAAAGTAAACAAAATACCAAGCATTATCTAAAAAGTAAACAAAATACCATACATTGTCTAAAAAGTAAACAAAATACCAAACATTATCTAAAAAGTAAACAAAATACCAAACATTATCTAAAAAGTAAACAAAATACCAAACATTGTCTAAAAAGTAAACAAAATACCAAACATTGTCTGTAAAGTAAACAAAATACCAAACATTGTCTTTAAAGTAAACAAAATACCAAACATTATCTAAAAAGTAAACAAAATACTAAACATTGTCTAAAAAGTTAACAAAATACCAAACATTATCTAAAAAGTAAACAAAATACCAAGCATTATCTAAAAAGTAAACAAAATACCAAACATTATCTAAAAAGTAAACAAAATCCCAAGCATGACCTAAAAAGTAAACAAAATACCAAGCATTATCTAAAAAATAAACAAAATACCAAGCATTATCTAAAAAGTAAACAAAATACCGAACATTATCTAAAAAGTAAACAAAATACCAAAACATTGTCTAAAAAGTAAACAAAATACCAAACATTGTCTAAAAAGTAAACAAAATACCAAACATTGTCTAAAAAGTAAACAAAATACCAAACATTGTCTGTAAAGTAAATAAAATACCAAACATTGTCTTTAAAGTAAACAAAATACCAAACATTATCTAAAAAGTAAACAAAATACCAAAACATTGTCTTAAAAGTAAACAAAATACCGAACATTGTCTAAAAAGTAAACAAAATACCAAGCATTATCTAAAAAATAAACAAAATACCAAGCATTATCTAAAACGTAAACAAAATACCAAGCATTGTTTTTAAAGTAAACAAAATACCAAACATTTTGTTATAAGTAAACAAAATACTTTGCACCATATTTCTTTTAAAGTATACAAAGAAACAAACATTGCTGAAAGTAAACAAGATAATAAACATTGTGTAAGAAAAAAAATACCAAGCATTATGTTAAATGTAAACAAGATACCAGACATGATGATATAAGCAAAAACATTATGATAGAAGCAACCAAAATATATTGTACCAAGCATTATATCAAAAGTAAACAAAATACCAACCATTATTTAAAAAGTAAACAAAATACCAAACATTATCTAAAAAGTAAACAAAATACCAAACATTATCTAAAAAGTAAACAAAATACCAAACATTATCTAAAAAGTAAACAAAATACCAAACATTATCTAAAAAGTAAACAAAATACTAAGCATTATCTAAAAAGTAAACAAAATACCAAGCATTATCTAAAAAGTAAACAAAAAACCAAACATGATCTAAAAAGTAAACAAAATACCAAACATTATCTAAAAAGTAAACAAAGTACCAAGCATTATCTAAAAAGTAAACAAAATACTAAACATTGTCTTTAAAGTAAACAAAATACCAAACATTATCTAAAAAGTAAACAAAATACCAAGCATTATCTAAAAAGTAAACAAAATACTAAACATTGTCTTTAAAGTAAATTAAATACCAAGCATTTTGTTATAAGTAAACAAAATACTTTGCACCATATTTTTTTTTAAAGTATACAAAGAAACAAACATTGCTGAAAATAAACAAGATACCAAACATTGTGTAAGAAAGAAAAATACCAAGCATTATGTTAAATGTAAACAAGATACCAGACATGATGATATAAGCAAAAACATTATGATAGAAGCAACCAAAATATATTGTACCAAGCATTATATCAAAAGTGAACAAAATATTTAAACATTATGTAAGAGGTTAACATCAAACATTTTAGCCATATGTTGTTCACGGTGCTCCTTTACATAGTAATGTTATTTTGTAATGGAACAGACATACAATGTGAAGAACTTAATGTTTTTGTTAAAGATTTGTAATTGACTTTTTCTTAATTGGTTTATTCAATTCATTAAACCGATATCAAATGGATAATAAAGTTCGTCCACGATTACAAGCCACAAAAACCCTCAAGGCAGACTGGCAGATAGAACAGGCGACAAACATAACAGTAGCAGACCCTTACAACAAAACACGTCGACATCATTAGAGAAAGGAAACAGTAAAAAAGGAAAGAAATAAGGAACTGATGTAAAGAGCTCTGGATTTTTAGTACAAGACAAATCTGTTTAATTAAGATTGAGGGAAGCTGCGGTTTATACAATGTACAAGTAAACGTTATCAATTTCGCCCTTCATAAAACCACAAATGTGTCGCATTTAGAACCACAAGGGGGTATCAAGTCACATGCGGGATTCAATTAATAGATGCGATGATAATAAAAATGTCTCCATTCTCTAAATCACCGCTCATCTTAATATAAAGGGATGAAGTACGACCAGACACAACCGTTTTGGCGTGTTTGATTGGTGCTTTGACGCCTCGTCAGCCAATCAATGCCATCATGATTGAACACAGGAAGGTTATAGAGGTGAATACAGAGGACGTAGGGCTACACATTATAAGTTTTATTAGGGACATGTATTTAATGGAATAATGATTAAACGTTTAATCTTATTATCTGCATCTATTTCAGTCTCTTAGCAATTTGAATGGATTATTTGATCGAACAGTCGCTTAGATTGAAATGCTTATACGCTGCAAACAATTAAGATGTGAACAAAGATTTGTGTATTTCATTTTGCTTTTTTTAACAACATTTGAAATCCTCAAATAACATTTATTCACCACATATTTCGCCGCCTATTTTCATAACAACATCTTAAATTTCTCAAATGACACTTATTAACCACACATTATTTTGGGATTAAATATCAATAAACGACCGGCATTATATATCTAAGTTTTACAATAAAAAAACGAGCGACATTATGTCGAGGGTTTAACAATCAACAAACGAGCTTCATTATATCGGGATTTACAATCAATAAACGAGTGACATTATATCGGGATTTACAATCAATAAACGAGTGTCATTATATCGGGATTTACAATCAACAAACGAGCGGCATTATATCGGGATTTACAATCAACAAACGAGCTTCATTATATCGGGATTTACAATCAACAAACGAGTGGCATTATATCGGGATTTACAGTCAACAAACGAGCGGCATTATATCGGGATTTACAATCAATAAACGGTGTCATTATATCAGAGTTTTACCGGCAATAAACGATCTTCATTGTATCGGGATTTACAATCAACAAACGAGCGGCATTATATCGGGATTTACAATCAATAAACGGGATTTACAATCAATAAACGGGTGTCATTATATCAAAGTTTTGCCGGCAATAAACGAGTGTCATTATATCGGGATTTACAATCAACAATCGACCTTCATTATATCGGGATTTACAATCAATAAACGAGCGGCATTATATCGGGATTTACAATCAATAAACGAGCGCCATTATATCGGGATTTACAATCAATAAACGAGTGACATTATATCGGGATTTACAATCAACAAACGAGCTTCATTATCTCGGGATTTACAATCAACAAACGAGTGGCATTATGTCGGGATTTACAATCAACAAACAAAAGGCATTATATCGGGATTTACAATCAACAAACGAGTGTCATTATATCGGGATTTACAATCAACAATCGAGCGGCATTATATCGGGATTTACAATCAATAAACGAGTGACATTATGTCGGGATTTACAATCAACAAACGAACGGCATTATATCGGGATTTACAATCAACAAACGAGCTTCATTATATCGGGATTTACAATCAACAAATGGGTGTCATTATATCGGGATTTACAATCAACAATCGAGCTTCATTATATCGGGATTTACAATCAATAAACGAGTGACATTATATCGGGATTTACAATCAACAAACGAGTGGCATTATATCAGGATTTACAGTCAACAAACGAGCGGCATTATATCGGGATTTACAATCAATAAACGGGCGGCATTAATCGGGTTTTACAATCAATAAACGGGTGTCATTATATCAGAGTTTTGCCGGCAATAACCGAGTGTCATTATATCGGGATTTACAATCAACAATCGAGCTTCATTATATCGGGATTTACAATCAATAAACGGGTGGCATTATATCGGGATTTACAATCAATAAACGAGCGGCTTTATATCGGGATTTACAATCAATAAACGGGTGTCATTATATCAGAGGTTTGCCGGCAATAACCGAGTGTCATTATATCGGGATTTACAATCAACAATCGAGTTTCATTATATCGGGATTTACAATCAATAAACGGGTGGCACTATATCGGGATTTACAATCAATAAACGGGTGGCATTATATCGGGATTCGGGATTTACAATCAATAAACGGGTGGCATTATATCGGGATTCACAATCAATAAACGGGTGTCATTATATCGGGATTTACAATCAATAAACGGGTGGCATTATATCGGGATTTACAATCAATAAACGGGCGGCATTATATCGGGATTTACAATCAATAAACGGGGGGCATTATATCGGGATTTACAATCAATAAACGGGCGGCATTATATCGGGATTCGGGATTTACAATCAATACACGGGTGGCATTATATCGGGATTCACAATCAATAAACGGGTGGCATTATATCGGGATTTACAGTCAACAAACGAGCGGCATTATATTGGGATTTACAATCAATAAACGGGTGTCATTATATCAGAGTTTTGCCGGCAATAAACGATCTTCATTGTATCGGGATTTACAATCAATAAACGAGCGGCATTATATCGGGATTTACAATCAATAAACGGGCGGCATTAATCGGGATTTACAATCAATAAACGGGTGTCATTATATCAGGGTTTTGCCGGCAATAAACGAGCTTCATTGTATCGGGATTTACAATCAACAATCGAGCTTCATTATATGTATCGGGATTTACAATCAACAAACGGGTGGCATTATATCAGGATTTACAATCAATAAACGAGCGGCATTTTATCGGGATTTACAATCAACAATCGAGCTTCATTATATGTATCGGGATTTACAATCAACAAACGGGTGGCATTATATCGGGTTTTACAATCAACAAACGAGTGGCATTATATCGGGATTTACAATCAATAAACGGGTGGCATTAAATGGGATTTACAATCAATAAACGGGTGGCATTATATCGGGATTTACAATAAATAAACGAGCGGCATTATATCGGGATTTACAATCAACAAACGGGTGTCATTATATCGGGATTTACAATCAACAAACGGGTGGCATTATATCGGGATTTACAATCAACAAACGGGTGGCATTATATCGGGATTTACAATCAACAAACGGGTGGCATTATATTGCCAGATAATTAAAGTTCATTATATGTAACTGGTACTGCGTCAACGTATGAGAAAACAGAATCAAATAGGTTTGTAAAGTATAAATACACAATAGCCTCAACAAACGAATACATCCGGTTGTCAAAGTCGATACAACAAGACCCGTAAGAAAAAGGACTTATGACTACAATGTAATACATCTTCAGCGTAGATTGATGTCTAATTGGTAGAAAATCATTGATTTGTAGATTACAAAGAAAATGATGTTTATCTCAAGGGAAGCAGTGTAGACTGCCAAAAACGTCTCACGTTTCCAACATTAGAAAGCAGATTTAAATCCTCCATACATTCGTCACTTTAAAACTTTGTTAATATGATATAATGGAGAAGTTAACACATGAGTCATTAACAAGAAATCCAACAACACAGTGCAGTTTGTAGTTAGTCCTAGTTGTGTCCGAGAAAGTGTTGATGACACGACCAAACTGTTTGGCAGATGGTCCGATGTGTTCCCGTTCCCTCCATTGGGATCATAGCCCAGACGGGTGTCACCATGATGATGATGCTATTTTTTTCAGACTGAGGACTATTGTTTAGATAATTGTCATTTTCTAAATTAATTGAAAAATGATAACTCGAATACCTAAGCCAAAGAAACTTAAATGGGATTTTTTCTGCTTTAGAATATCTAAAGAACAGGCAACATCAGTAGGCTCATGTGATACTGGTGAAGTGTTCATGAACACGGTGAAGCGGTCTTAATTATCTAAATATCAGTCGAAATTATATTGTCTTACACCTCTTTGAAGATCATTTATGAGCAACTATATACTTATTAGTAAGTATTTTAATGGGGTGATTTAAAAGAAACAGACCCGACTCCTTTGGTCGTCCATGTGGCTAAGTTGTCTGGACGTGTCTTGGCCAAAATATGTTCTACTGTGTAAGACGCCGGAAGTCATTCGTATGTCACGGAGAATTCGAAAGTGGTGCTGATGTCAGCATACACGAGACGGACGTTATTTGTATCAGACTGTTTGATGATGACATTGTTTAACGTCATGGAATAAACTTCATTCCGAAACAGACGACGCCGATTTCTTAATGCATATAACAAATATTAGAGGTGGCAAATTGTCAAGTGACGTACATTGCCGTTGGGATTAAGATGATAGAGATTTATACACGGACTCAAAATATACGTAAACTCCAAGCAAATATTATACGTAACGAAATACGGTAAATCTGTGCCTTAATAATAGGCCGCTTAGGTTGTTATTTCAATAGTTAGTCGTCATTTGTCTGCTACACACACTGTTTACATGAACTTTTCTCCATTTAATCTTCAAATAAAAACACAAAATACTTAAATGGATCCCCAAAGGCTATAACAGTATTTATCATTTGAACTAAACTGCTTAATAAATTAACTGAAGCTTTCTGTAATTGTTTTGGAAATACAATATGAAGCTATTTCAGAAAATAGAAAAAAGTTTCTATAAGTCCATTGGCATGTCAGATAAACAATACTCTAAATGGTTTTGAAAGACATAACGAGTGTCTATTTACCAATAATCCATATATGAACTCTCCAAATGAAAAACCAGAAAGAACATAAAGAACACAATACTTCCGGTTATTAGACGCCGCAAATCGTGTTCGCAGGTCTTTTGTAAACCTCACCATGTTCATCACGATAGGATGTCATTAGGCGTTTGTAACCGTGACTCTTTGTTTCGTTTGTTGAAAAGAAGATCAAACCATTTCGCCTTTGTAACCACACTACATGTATATACTGAAAATTACCGATACATCTATATATCGTTGAGATAGATGTTCCAAGAACTTTTCCTTCTCTTTTATTTCAATTTTTCATGCAAAATCCTATTTCATAAACTTGATTAATGAACTGTTCCAGCATGCGTATTATCTCATTGGGTTTTTACCTGATTGAAGTAGTTTTTGGCATGCACGCATTTCCGTTTATTAAGAATCGCTTTAAATTACTTACAAAATTTGTTCGTGGGAAGGAAAATGTTCACGAGGAAATCCCCTCAGGGAACAATTAAGAAACCAAAGGAAAAGATTTCTCATTAAAGCCAGCGTTGTGTTTTGATAAGGGATTACTAGTTCCCGGAGTAACAAATTGCCACTTGTCTCTCAAGCATGATTCATCAGGAGAGAATTATATTTCTCGGTCTCTCAACATTGTGATTTCATTATTACTAATTAGCGTTTGTGGAGAAAGATACCGTGATGGATGGGTTGCTACAGCAGGAGTGCTCACTCGTAATTGCCGCCAGTCAATTGGTCGAAGATAGGATCATTTGTGTAGGTCGTCCTGATGTTCGCTTACATCAAATATTAAGTCGCACAACATAACTTAATCTGTTTCTGACAGTTCAATGGAATGTTTATTACACTGACAAATATTTACCGTTCACCAAACATCATTTACAACGTCATAAGGTTCTTGCTGATTTTCCTATATCTTATGTAATGCAAAATATACGTTTCACATTTTTAACATATTTTTCTTAAAACTTTCTTTTAGTTTCAACGGAGATAAATATCGAAATATATTCAAAAGTTATGCAGCGTCGAATATGATTAAACCTACATTCGTCTTGCTCCAGATAATATATTGTTTTTAAACCTACTGCTATCAG
This sequence comes from Mizuhopecten yessoensis, assembly GCF_002113885.1. Classification (NCBI taxonomy): domain Eukaryota; kingdom Metazoa; phylum Mollusca; class Bivalvia; order Pectinida; family Pectinidae; genus Mizuhopecten; species Mizuhopecten yessoensis. The sequence continues at coordinate 12,369 of NW_018407737.1, read as the reverse complement.
GTGGGTGTGACGACAGCTCTACTGACTACAATGCCCCAGTGTATACGGCTCACTTCATTATTTAGGGTAACACATTTGTCCCTCCTGTACAATATTGTTCTTGTAATGAAGTCAATTTATTTATTTATATATTTATTTATTATTTATTCAGGTAAAAATAGGCATGTTATTACAAGATATCACAATTGAGAATAAAATATATAATTAAAATCACATTGCAGCTTGTAAATAAAAAAGAGAATTTTGTATTAAGACTGAGAATAGTAATAGATCTGACCTAGTAAAAGTTTTTTTTAATTCAATCATTGACATATATCACAGAGTATAAAGATCTAAAAAAGTCTGATACACTGTAAGAAAAGGCAGATATTACTATAAAATGAGACAAAATGAGACAGACATTATTTAGTAAATGAAGGTTTTTATAAATAAATATTTACATTTGCATAGCATTGTCACTATATAGCCTCTTTGAAAGCTGTGTCGTTGATGGGACTTTAATTACCATGCATCACGAGACACAATTCTTAGCGTATTAATACAACACTGACCGGAACTACAATATCCAATATAAATAAACATGACGGCTGCTGAAATATCGCTGGGCATTGTGAGATTTGACAATGTCATTGTAAATTTATGTGCAAAATAAAAAATAAAATAAAAAACACTTTTATTACAACGAAAACAAGACCAAGGTCTGCAATATCGTACAAAATGCACATCGGTTGAAATCACCAATGCCGGCAATGAAAACAATTTTAACGCTCATGCAATTTATCAGAAATATCGTCTGTTACACTGCACTGATCAACAGGGGTTCGTTACAAATGTCTGAAATACACATATTATATAGACCTACTGACACATATGTTACAGACCTACTGATATGAGTCACAGCACACATAAATATTTCAGACATTTTGTAACGAACCTGTGCTCCGTCACAAGATCACTCACTTCAAACGCTATCAGTTTCACGCGTCTCGCATCCACGGTTCCTGATTTCTGACGACATGTCAAATAACGAGGCTGTTATAGAATCTACCGACTATTGTCAGGTTCCCATACAATCAACAAATAAATTCACGCCTGGATTCTTCACAAAATGAGCAAAGAGAAAAGTTCGAATTAACTTACAAAAATAACTCCCTCGTGGAGGACAAGGTCGGATTTACGGTGTTCACTGTATTTGTCCATGCGCGAAATTTGTTCCGGGGGAAAATGCAAACAATTTCAAATCTAACTTTCAGCTCAGAGTTCTATTGATAAACTTAAATCACTCTATAGACATATCATACGCAATTGTATTGATACTGAATTGTGGAATAAAATTGAAGTGTTTGTTAAAATTTTTAAGTACTACTTTGTTCGCCAATCAGCACGCGACAATACGCTGTTCAAACTATTGAACGAAATTGTGTGGACTGTCGATAAGGCGGGCATTTAAATTTTTTAAATATAAATTATAAGTTAAAAAGGAACAGAAGAGGCAGAGAAAACGTAAATATAAGTACTGAACTGTTTTTGTATGATATTTATGATCTATTTGAATGACACAGCTTTAAGCAAACACATCATAATGCCTTAGCACGCATTATGTTGTTTGCTTGCAAAGCTGTGTCATTCAAATATATCATAAATACCATACAAAATCAGTTCAATGCCTATATAACGCGCTAGCGTGCATTATGGTGTGCGCTTGCGAATCTGTGTATAAACCAGAACCTCCTACCGACTGTGTATAAACTAGAACCTCCCACTGACTGTGTATAAACCAGAACCTCCCACTGACTGTGTATAAACCAGAACCTCCCACTGACTGTGTATAAACCAGAACCTCCTACTGACTGTGTATTAACCAGAACCTCCCACGGACCGTGTATAAACCAGAACCTCCCACTGACTGTGTTTCCCACTGACTGTGTATAAACCAGAACCTCCCACTGACTGTGTATAAACCAGAACCTCCTACCGAATGTGTATAAACTAGAGCCTCCCACTGACTGTGTTTCCCAGTGACTGTGTATAAACCAGAACCTCCCACTGACTGTGTATTAACCAGGACCTCCCACTGACTGTGAATAAACCAGAACCTCCCACTGACTGTGTATAAACCAGAACTAGGGTTCTATGATTTCGGTCCTTTGTCGGTAGGGTTCTATGATTACGGACCTTTGTCGATACGGTTCTATGTCTCTTTTTACACTATTGTTTAGGATTCATGTTTACAAAATGCAACTTTTTGCGAAACAAGAGACAGAAATATTCGCCAGCCAAGATATTGTTTGTGTGTATATAAATGCATTTACTGAAAGAACAGCCTTCCAATTTTACATCAATACAGGCACGAAATTACTATCTTTACTGGTTGTATGCGGTCGCTGAAAGTTCTAAAAAAATCTTGACAATTTCCAAAGGACTGCTAACATCAATACAAAAATATCAATTTGCTAGAACCAGGAGTGCGTTATACATAGGGGGGCATTTAACTAGCCTGTATTCAAGTCTTATCCGGAGTAAAAGCTGTTTTAAAGTTGGCGATAACAGTTTAGAGGTTGGTGTTTAAAAAGCATCTTTAAATCGTCATTAGGAACAAACTGGCCGTCATGGTGACAAACACTATATTTTAATGGCGTCGATAAAGGTTCTGCTTCCTTTTACAGCCCCATTGTCTGCGTCACACGTCACCGTCCGTCCCAACTTAGAAACCCTCGTGATCAGTCAGCTTAATTTATACTTATCAAATTTAGTTTTCCTCTCTAATAGTGTGATTTTAAACACTATTTTAATATCTTTTAAACAAACTGAAATTTCATTCAAATCCTTATATTCATAATTAAGTATGTTGAATTGATTGGTTAGATTGCTGATTCTAGTTTTCAGTTTCTTATTACCATGCTTCAGACAATTGAGTTCTTATCGTCCGAGGGTTTGTCCGAGGACAGATACAATAAGGAGTACATCATGTCGTCAGACACACTTGTAAGAGATAAGTTAACACAATGATAAACTGTCACTTTCCAACTACAATAAAAGCATAACGCCGACTAACTGTTACATGTAGAATAACTCTCGAATTTTGACACGTTTTCCTGTTGCCGTGTGGTTTTCATAATTATGCCCATCTCAGACTGGATGAAACCGACATAATTACTCATTCTACCATGCTTTTATGTGCTGCAAAATGCGCGTATCTATATTTGCAATATTAAATAGAATATCGATAAATTAACAAGATGTCCTTTTGGACATAAATAGCTGTATACATAATTCATGTCCATAAAACCCCCAATACATCAGCACCTTCAACATCCTGCTTACATGTCTAGCAGACAGAATTCACGAGTAATAAAATATTGTTTCAGTCATAAACACATTTCCGAGAAAAAACATAGACAAACACCCCCAAAACCTTTATGGAACTGATTAATTACTACAATTTATTTACTTTTTGTTAGTGGTATATTTTAAAACAGTTAGTTTATAGATTTCTAAATCACATTTTACGAATGTAAAAAGCAGATAATGGCTTTATTTTATGGTAAAGGATTATTGTCCGGATTTAAAACGTAACAATATTCTTCAAACTGTAGCTATAATATCCGAAAGGTAGCTATTTATTGGTAGCAGCTATGTAATGGTAACAGCTATGTAACGGTAGCTATGTAATGGTAGCAGCTATGTAATGAAAGCTATATAATGGTAGCTATGTAATGGTAGCTATGTAATGAAAGCTATATAATGGTAGCTATGTAATGGTAGCTATGTAAT
>NW_018407737.1:4147-8329 GCF_002113885.1 Mizuhopecten yessoensis | reverse complement strand
TAGCTATGTAATGGTAGCTATGTAATGGTAGCTATGTAATGGTAGCTATGTAATAGTAGCTATGTAACGGTAGCTATGTTATTGTCACAGGTGGTAGCTATGTAATGGTAGCTATGTAATGATAGCTTTGTAATGTTAGCTATGAACTGTAGCTATGTAACGGTAGCTATGTAAATGTCACAGGTGGTAGCTATGTAATGATAGCTATGTAATGGCAGCTATGTAATTGTCACAGGTGGTAGCTATGTAATGATAGCTATGTTATAGTAGCTATGTAATGGTAGCTATGTAATGATAGCTATGTAATGATATCTATGTAATGGTAGCTATGTAATGGTAGTTATGTAATGGTAGTTATATTATTGTCACAGGTGGTAGCTATGTAATGATAGCTATGTAATGATAGCTTTGTAATGGTAGATATGTAATGATAGCTTTGTAATATGTAATGGTAGCTATGTATTTGTCACAGGTGGTAGCTATGTAATTGTAGCTATGTAATGGTAGCTATGTAATGGTAGCTATGAATAGTAGTTATGTAAAGGTAGCTATGTAATGGTAGCTATGCTTTTGTACCTATGTAATGACAGCTGTGTAATGGTAGCTATGTAGTAGTAGCTATGTAATTGTAGCTATGTAATGGTAGCTATGTACATTACATAGCTACCATTACATAGCTACCATTACATAGCTACGATTACATAGCAACCATTACATAGCTACCATTACATAGCGACCATTACATAGCTACCATTACATAGCTAACATTACAAAGCTATCATTACATAGCTATCATTACATAGGTCGACATTTTATTGGTCGATACTTTTTGGAGGAAAGTTACTTTATAAGAACTTTCCACCCAACTAGAAGAAAGAGACCGTCTGCGTTGTGTTATTCTAGGTCTGGGTACTATTGGAAAAGAAAATCATTTAGAATGGTAAGTTTCATATTTTGATATATTTCATAAGCTCTCTGATATTGATATATTAGTTCTCAAATGTATAGGTTTAATTTATTACTAATCTAGGATTTTTGGTAAATGGGATAATTGAAATACCCAGAGTAACTCAGAATTAGGATGAGTGATTTCTTTTTAATACATCTTTTTAAGAATACTTTAATATTATACTTTTTGTTTAGATTAGATATTTTTCATGGTTAAAATGTATTGTTCTTAAAAATGGCTAAATATGGGGATGAAACCTAAACTCTCAGTTTTTGTTAAGACAAAGTCTATAGTTGTAAATATAGTTATCTGACAGAGTATTTTACTTTGCTATTACAGTAAAGTATCAGACTGCTGATCAAATATAAAGGATCAGCACATGACCCTCTACCCATAGTTGGGGTAAGCAGTATTTTATCTATTGTTTTAACAAATGTGTAATTGTTATAGATGTATCCTAGTTAGATTATTTGTCTTGACATTTTTCTGTTTTCTGTATATTGAAATAGGTAGATTTGGATCATATCCGTTATCTAGTATAGATGAATATTGTTATTAATAGTCAACAAGAGGATTATCTCCCCTTATTGCATGCTATGTCACATTGGAATAATAGGAAAAGTTAAATAGTTAATCTTTCTTTCTTTCAAAGTCAGCATGATTGCAAGGGCGTAGCTAGGCCTCTATTAACGTGGATTCATAACTGTGCTAGGGGGGTCCGGGGGCCTGGCCCCCTGGACATTTTTAAAAACAATGGTGCAATCTGGTGCATTCTGGGCATTCTGAGGTGCTTTATTTAGTACTCGAAAATGGAAAGTTTTAGGATCTTAAATCAACAAATAAACCCTTTACTCGGCATATTTTTTCTCTTAAATAGAGCTAAAATAGCAAACAAATATGAGCCCCGATTATGTTAATAATACCCAGATTATCTAACAGAAGTATAATTTTCTGTCCTTTTTGCCAGCGAACTCACTGTATTATTATATTTTCAATGTCAATGTCCATTTGTCTAACTATGCAACATTGCTCGTCCAGACAGACGTTCAGTGGACATAGTGGAACTCATGTAGTTTTTCACCCTTCTCATGATACTGAACTGCCTCTCAGTTGAGACTGTTGAGACCGGCATGGTAATAAGCCACACTACCAGACTTATGTAAATGTTGCACTAAGGTCAGAAGGCTTTGTTTCTTCCAAAGACCGGGCAACTTTCGAATTCACGTCTGAAGCTTTCACGATCTCCACTAAAGTCGTCATGAAATGCATCAAATATGGCATCTTCTTGAGCAGGTGTCTTCAATGGCTATTTAGTATAGAAACGACAAGGAACGTTTGATATCAGCATGCAGTCAAGTACGCATAAGGCAACTTTAGCTGAATTTTTGTTTGTTTGTCAGAATCATGTGGATTCAACTGCGTACTCGCGTATAGGCAGCTACGCGCCTGGATGGTAGCTATGTAATTGTCACAGGTGTCACTTTCTCCTTTCACAAAATAGAAATAGCGGAAATGGAAGAAATTGAATATTTAAGGTGAAATATAATACATAGTATTATCTATAAACTTTTAAATCAGAAACCCATAAAAACCAGACATTCTACTAACACCTTCAACAGACTTTCCTATAAAAACTACATCTATTTAAACCAAAACAATAACACCTAACCTCTCACAACAAGTCCATGGGCCTTCACGGTCACCTGAGTTATGTAAAAACTGATGTTATCGATGGTGCAAAATGAAAAAGAAATCATTTTGTAACAATGGTAACTTTAACTACATGTAATGCAAAAGTAGTGTGAAAGATCTGGGTAGTATATGTACAAATAGTGGTTCTGTCAGTCAGCTGAATTTTGGTAAAGCACCTTAAGACCCTTCCATCTATGAAGAGTATTTGATTCTACCATATCTGGATCTTGAGAAGAAGATTTTTGAAATTTTAGTCAATTTGACCCTTTTTGGCCCCGCCCCTCAGGACCCTGGAATCTGGGAACCATATGATTCACAATTAAACTATAGTAAAGTGTATCCCCTGCCCAGGGGGAAACGTGAGACCCCAGGGTCATAAAATTCACAATTTTGGTAGAGCACCTCAAAACCCTTCCATCTATGAAGAGTATTTGATTCTAACATATCTGGAACTTGAGAAGAAGATTTTTGAAATTTTAGTCAATTGAACCCTTTTTGGCCCCACCCATCAGCCCCTGAGGGTCAGTCAGGTCTGAAATGTGCATGCCATCAGACTGTTATCCAATGCTGATAATGCTAACTATGTTTGAACTAATTCCAATGGAAATTAAACAAATGTTGGTCCAAAATGTGATTTACCAATATAAACTATAGTAAAGTTTATCTCCTCCCCATGGGGAAACGTGAGACACCAGTGTCATGAAATTCACAATGCTGGTAAAGCGGTAAAGCACCTTAAGACCCTTCCATCTATGAAGAGTTTTTGATTCTACCATATCTGGATCTTTAGAAGAAGATTTTTGAAATTTCAGTCAATGTGACCCTTTTTGGCCCCACCCATCAGGCCCCTGGGGGCCGAGGATCATATCATTCACAATAATGGTTGAACTTTGGCCATTGAAGGTTTCTGCAAAATTTCACTGAAATTGGTTCAGGGGTTTTGGAGAAGTCGAAAATGTAAATTGTTGAAGGACGCACGACGGACGACGCACGACGCCGGACAAAAGGCGATCGCAATAGGTCACTTGAGACTTTGTCTCAAGTGACTTAAACAATTATGTGTATTTCGATCAGTATCATTGACTATGGCACCAAAAGTATATATAAGTCATGTGTGTTCCAAACATCAATAATATCTGACAGGAAAGAATATATAAGTCATTAGTTAATATATGACACCAAATTATCTACTTGTATAAGTCATGTGTGTTTCGAACATAGACATTGCAAATAACACTAAAAGTATCAATAAGTAAAAAATATATACCAACCATTGTTTCCCCAGTATATAACAGACTTGACTATACCAACCATTGATCCCCCCGTATATAACAGACTTACCTATACCAACCATTGCTCCCCTAGTATCTAACAGCCTTGACTATACCAACTACTGATCCCACTGTATCTAACAGACTTGACTTTACCAACCATTGATCTCCTAGTCCTTAACAGACTTGACTATATCAACCATTGTTTCCCCAGTATATAACAGCCTTGACTATACCAACCATTGTTCCCCCAGTATATAACAGACTTAC
>NW_018407737.1:0-562 GCF_002113885.1 Mizuhopecten yessoensis | reverse complement strand
CCAGTACCTAACAGATTTGACTATACCAACCACTAATTCCCCAGTCCTAACAGATTTGACTATACCAGCTATTGATCCCCCAGTGTATATCACACTTGACTANCCTAACAGACTTGACTATATCAACCATTGATCCCCCAGTATATAACAGACTTGACTATACCAACAATCGATCCCCCAGTATCTAACAGACTTGACTATACCAACCATTGATCCCTTAGTACCTAACAGACTTGACTTTATCAACCATTGATCATCCAGTATATAACAGACTTGACTATATCGACCATTGTTCCCCAGTACCTAACATATTTGACTATACCAACCATTGACTCCCCAGTACTTAACAGAGTTGACTATATCAACCATTGTTCCCCCAGTATATAACACACTTGACTATACCAACCATTGTTCCCCCAGTATATAACACACTTGACTATATCAACTATTGATCCCCCAGTACCTAACAGACTTGACTATACTAACCATTGATCCCCCAGTACCTAACAAATTTGAATATACCAACCATTAATCCCCCAGTACCTAACAAACTTGACTATAT
>NW_018407736.1:27692-32337 GCF_002113885.1 Mizuhopecten yessoensis | reverse complement strand
AGTCCTACAATGATGAGACCTCGATATGCTGTAGTGTAATCAGTCTTATAATGACGAGACATTGATATGATGAATTGTTATCAGTCCTAGAATGACAAGACATCGATATGCTGTAGTGTTATAAGTCCTACAATGGCGATACATCGATATGATGTAGTGTAATCAGTCCTAGAATGACAAGACATCGATATGCTGTAGTGTAATCAGTCCTAGAATGACAAGACATCGATATGCTGTAGTGTAATAAGTCCTACAATGTCGAGACATCGATATGATGAGGTGTTATCAGTCCTATAATGACGAGACATCGATATGCTGTAGTGTAATCAGTCCTAGAATGACGAGACATCGATATGCTATAGTGTAATCAGTTCTAGAATGACGAGACATCGATATGCTCTAGTTTGGGGGGTTTTGGCATGCTGTATCTACTTTCAAATGTTGTAGTTGCTATCAAATGTGTGTTCTTTATAAAAATTTGATGAAATTCAGGAGTAAATTGTTCTGTTTGGCACTTTGAAAATTAAGTTGTTATTTTGATATATTTACACGAACAAGTACCATATTAAAACAATGATGTTCTCGCTTCCCTATTGAGTGAACTCAGTTGCAAAGAATCGTATCATTATCTTCTCTTAATGTCGTCATAATCACTTACCTAGATTTGGAGGGATTGGATCACACAGGGTCATGTTGTCATCCCCCACAATGGTGCGCACTACATTCCAAACACTGACGTTTGCATCACTCTTTGTGTCGCTAGTATATCCATTATTTTTCGAAGATTTTTTGTCATGAGATATCTCACTTAACATGTCAATCACACTTTTTATTTTTCCTCGAAACACTTCTATTCTTGCAATGTTTTTATATTTTTTAAAATTATAATTTCCTATCATTTCCCGGTACAGTTTCTTCCTTTCCATGAGCTGCTGACCTTTGGTCACGTGATATCCTCTCTGGTCGTGTTTATGGACGACAAGAATCTGACAAAGTGTGATGACGACAATAAAGATGAGCAGAGCAAGGAACAGGACGGACGGCAAATCTCGTTTTTGGAACATAACGTAAGCACCGGTACATTGGTGGCCATCGGTTGAATCTCCACTTCTCCGATCATGTTGGAGTAATTTGTACCGATGTATTAAGTCCTATTGTTAGAAATAGACGCTACAGGTTTACAGATCGTCATTTCTGGTAATGTCTATGTGCTTACCATCCTTGCAGGGTATATGTGGACAGGGACTTGCTGTGGCACAGCTCCTTGGCTGGCATGCTCTCTTACTATAACAGTATTTTATTGAACGCTTCTATATTAACTCTGCCAGCTTCCGTGCCTGCTCCACCAATGAGTGCTTGTGCATATGCCGTCGCGAAGCAACGCCATCAGAATCGTCCATACCCTTCTAAGCAAATGTTTTCCGGGCTCATGTTACGATAAGTGAAGCGTGCAGACAGGCGAGTGTGCCGTTTTACATGATCTTTGGTACTCAGAATTCCGAGGTACGTGCCAAAATGAAGGCAGTTAGAGCCAAAATCGTGACTTATATTTCACACTTAAATGATGACATATACATATTTACTTACACGAATCTTTCAGTGGAGTATAAACTTATTTACAGATGATTGTATTACACGATTCCGTTATCTTTCTACCAGGGAGGTCATCTGAAACATCGATTGAAAATACTACTTGTTATAAGCCTGATCCTAACCTGTTTTAATACATATTCAAAATGAATTTACTTTAATTTTGTTTATTTTCTGTAAAAACGAAAAGACATTTTAACAAATCAATATTCAAAACCTCAATTTCCAAAAACTGAGAGCCTATATCTTTCGTCTGCAGTAATGTCCCGATCGATAACAAAGTGAAGAGGTCGAGGTTGATTTCTAGTTCTGCTTTACTCAGTTCAAGTGGGGAGATGTCATTCATGTGGGCGGGGAATTTGGCTGTGATCTCAACAAACGTTATATTGGGTCGTTATGACCGTGTTATAAACCTGAAATCATAACCTTTTTATATGACCTTTGTCCTTGAAACATATTTATTATCGGTCGACTTTAGAAAATAACACAAATTGTAGCATTAGTTTTATGTATTGACAAAAAAGGCAAATATATATGCATGTTGTTTCCAAACATAACAATGTTTTATATGCAAAGCGTTTGTATATACATCATCACACCTATACGGCATTCAATGCAGACTGAATGTTTTAGGTCTCCTGTTAACGACTAAATCCTAAATGTATATTGTAGGTTTATATATAACAGGGCGCATATTATAATACAGATTATTATAAACAGTTTGAATATATGAAAGTTATCAAAATAATGTCTGATAATAATAATGAAATAATATTTTTGACAATATACATTTATAGAAGGAAAGCTTCAAAGTCCAATGTAAATTAAACCATTTTTATAATTTCTCCTAAAATTTTATGGATTAATTAGGAGATAGTCAGTCGTTTTGAGTGGCTATACTTGCAATTAGGGGATAGTTCGTCGTTTTGAGTGGCTATACTGGCAATTAGGGGATAGTACGTCGTTTTGAGTGGGTATACTGGCAATAAGGGGATAGTACGTCGTTTTGAATGGGTAAACTGGCAATTAGGGGATAGTACGTCGTTTTGAGTGGGTATACTGGCAATAAGGGGATAGTACGTACAACCCTAAGACTAACCCTCTTCAATGCTTCCAATATAATGAGCCAAAAATCACTTGAACACCAACTAACTTTGATCCACACCTCTGATCACAGAAACAACCTTCTTCGCTTCAGAATGGAAGTAGCGTAACAGTGGGAACTTTATCTTATAAAAAACATTATCAGTGAGCATTTTTTGGTAACAGAAAGAAGATAAAGCGCCTTTTAAGACGAATAATTAAGTAGAAAGGTTCTGGATGACTGTACATTTGAAGCCCTATTATGTTATCGGTCATATGTTCATAGCTTCTGAGGACCAATCCTCTTACGATGAACAAGTCCAATACTATCGGTTTAATGTGTCCGCTGCCCGGCCGCCTACAGTATGTTGGCAGAACACTACTCCTATGCTTCTACTGTATAGGCCCACAACGTTTTCTACCTTTTTATTAACTTTGTTTCTCTTTAAGAAATTAAACGAATATATGTTTAGTTTTAAAGAAAACTTTCATCTGGGTTTTGTAACGAAATAAAGAAAGTGACTGAATTGTGAGATAGAAAGTGATTTGATGATATACATTCTACGAAATGGGGTCATTGTACTCTTATTCCAGACATAAATAGGGTCTTTATTGTTAATAGTGTTTTGTTATAATTAAGCATTGTGGTTCGGTACAAGTCTTCATAAAATTCAATACCCAAGAGATTTAACACTTTACGTTCCAACTGTAATGTCCCTTTTGGATAATTAATTTCTCACTAGGATCTTTGCTTTCTATATCTATTACCTCAGATTTCAATATATTTATTTTCAACCTCGTGGTTGTGAAAATGAATTTAATTAATTTACTGCTTCTTTACGAGACAGTTTGGCACTATCTAAAATCAATGAGGCATCATCAGCATATATAAATACTAAAATCTGGCAGTCTTTGATATTGAAAACAATTGCCTGTTTGCTATTTCTTACTCCAATCGGTAATATGTCTGTGCACATCATAAATATATTTTGAGAAAAATTCTCGGTTTGACGAGTCTCTTTTCACCTAAAAAGTTTCATTTAACATTAAGTTATGTTAATACCGCAAAACAAATATAAAACAGATAGCTGAATGCAGGCTACAGTCCCCGCCCGAAACTCGATCTCGCCTATACACGACTTTTTTCAGTCGTCGCCCGTAGTAATTATGATACTCACTAGGTGCCGCTAACATCGTGCCGCCGTTACAGAAGTGATCATACTCATAAAGGCGGGCAATTCGAAAAGCAAAACAAGGTAGCAATGATAATTCTGTAAAATTCACTGGAACTTCACTGAATTTATAATCACATGTGTAAAGTTGATAATGATGAATTCAATGAAAGAGGCTGTTGCAAAATCCATCACACCAAAGGATGTTAAATCAAACGAGTGGATCGATGACATGCGCGAGTGGCCGGAGATCGAGTATGGCGATATTTACAACTATTTAGTTTTGAGTCGATCATGTGACGGAGAAGAGATGAGGAATTTCAAGTCTATGGACAGTTTCAACTACTTTAAGAGTGGTGCTGTTGATAAGATTTTACACCATGTTACTGTTGACGGCATTGTTATGAAATGTAATGTACGACCATCACAGAGAATGAACAATGAGTACCACCATCCGTGGATTGTTTGCGACAGTAACGGTACAATCAACACAGGGGGCTGTTCGTGTATGGCAGGTGTAAGTAAGACTTGTAGTCATGTAGGTGCGTTGTTGTGGAAAGTGGAATATGCTGTCAAAACAGGACTTACTGGTAAGAGTTGCACAGATGTTCAGGCTAAGTGGAATAAAGGAACGACAAAGAACATTGAGCCAGGTCCTGTTGCAGACATGGATTTCTCCAAACCAAAACGCAATAAGACGGACGAAGATGACATCGACCAGGAATTAAACTATACTCCTTCTTCTTTTCAAACCTTCTCAAGTCATTCAGAGTTTCAAAAGTTTATTGATAGTTCAACAT
>NW_018407736.1:1531-27311 GCF_002113885.1 Mizuhopecten yessoensis | reverse complement strand
AAAGTGAACCATGGCTCAGTGTATCGCCCGATGGAATTATCCAAACTCCTTGTGACCACTTGTTGGAAATCAAATGTCCATTTCTTAAAGATATGTCTTTAGACACTTTGTTAACTTCTAAAAAGTATGATATTGTTAAAGAAGCCGATATGTATGTGTTAAAACCAAATGGACCCAGGGGCTATTACCTCCAAGTACAGTTAACAATGTATGTAACTGGATTGAAACTTTGTAAATTTATTGTGTGGTCAACTTCAGATTATGTAACTGTAAATGTGACATATGATCCTGATTTCTGTAAAAGATCTATTGCAAGACTAAAGAACTTTTATTTCACTAAATTCTTGCCTATGATTGTTGATGACTTTCATTCTGATAGGCTGAGACTGTGTGCTCAATATGTAAAATCTTGTCAGTAAATATTTAAGAACAGCAAACAAAACAATTACATTTCTTTCAGGATTGGTTTTATTAATATCACACTCTTTTACTTTCAAATATGACTTGAAGTAAACAAACACATTCAAAATATATGTATTTAGTAATTTATGAAAAATATGATTACAATTAAAATGCTTGGTGTACAAAGATTTAAAATTACACAATGATACACAGCTAGAACTAAGCGTAAATGATAATACTGGTACAAACTGAATTTCAGGGGTGTAACAATAACAATACCGGTACACCTAAAGTCTATTACGATATATTGCAATACCGAAAGAATGTATTGTCATAATATAAAGGTGCTAAATTTAAAAAGAAATTATCAAAATATTACCAAACTGAATCATAAATCATATGGATTAAACAGATTGTAAATGCCACTGACTGGTATATGATATATATATATACCATACAATTCATGTTACATGTACTAATTCTCAGGTCCCAATTAGATTAAATGTTGTCCGTCCAAACTGCATATTGAAATGTTTTCACTTTATTGTACCAATATTTTGTGAGGCAGCAGGGATCAATCTAGGTTTTAGGGGAATCTACCACCCTTTTTCAGATTTAGGGAGAATTAAAATTTTGATACAAGGCTCAAGCTCTGCTCTAGAATCATGAAGGTAAAAGATAAATGTGTGTCTGACATACATGTGTTCAAAATTGTTGAATTTTTGTTTAAAGTTATTGTTAAGAAATCGCATGTATATGCAGTATTATGATTTTTTACTGTTGAACTTTAAAGAAAACATATAGGGAAATATTTTGAAGGAAAACCAGTTTTCTTGTTGAAATAGGGTAATTTTGAAGCACATAGGGGGAATTTCAAAGAACAGGGTAATTTTCTTAAATTGATCCCAGGACAGACAAGCACTTGAAAATGGTGTGATCATATACTGTGTATAAATACTTAATTGTTAACCTATATAAAGAAATGCAATTTGACTCTTCCACAATGATTTTTTTATTGTGTTTATTATGCACAATTGATCCGGCAATGAGATGTTTATAAACTTATTGTATTCAGTTTGCTTTATATTAATCAATATATATTAAAACTCACAATAAATTAGGAAATGCAATTAATTACATTTGAAAAGAAAAAGTAATTAAATTGATTACATCTGAACTTTTTTGCAATTTGTATTTAAATTAATTACATGTATATATATATCCAGACTGTATATGTTTTTTTGTTATATTAGTAAGGTTTTGAATTTGAATCAGTGATCAATTTCAGAAACAGGATTCGAAGGTCATTACATAAGGACATTTGATAATTAAAAGGTAGTTAGGTACTGGTTTTTTTTAAACAGTCTTCATGTTGACTCAATCAAGTAACATTTTAAGTATTGAATAAGCTAATGCTTGCCTTTGAAGAAGAATCAATTACATGTAATTAAAAACACTCCTGTTTCAAACTTGAAAGTTTTAGTTGTGTTCTTGATTTCCAAATTTCACACAAAATTATATCAACAGACTGCTTACAGTCAATATATTCTATATACTTTCTTGTAATATACTGTTTGACAAGGGATATGCTGTCCTTAATACCAAACATGTAAATAAACCATATATATCAGACATTTTATTCTGCTGTGACTGAATCATTCTCACCATCTACAGCATCTTTTATCAAAGCATTGCCTAAATTCACAAGAGCTGAACATACAATCAAAATGTCATCAGCCTTTTTAGCACATGATACAGGAATAACATCACTTAATATTTTGAATACCTTCAAACGCCTAATTGCCCTTTCAACATGAATACGTACATTTGCAATACGTCTCGTTTGAGTGACATCTAACTCAGACAGTTGATCTTTTCCTCTTGTAAAAGCAGGAATGTTTAACTTAACTCTTAGAGGAAATAACAGGTCATTGTTAGTGAAACCACGATCAGCCATTACTTCATCACCTGGAAGAAGATGATTAAGGAAGCCAGAATTCTCAAATATAAACTTATCACTCGCCCTTCTACCAAACCATTTATATATAAACATAATCTGTCCATGAGAAGCAATACCAACTAAGTATTTTATAGTGTTATGTGATTTATAATGGCTATATGTCTCGCCTCTAGTTTTCAGATCTCTTGGACGCTGCATAAATGTTTCTGCACAATTTATTATCACAGTGGTTTTAGGATAATTTTTAAGAAATGATTCAGGTAAAGTTGCTCTTATAGTATCACGAGGCAACCAAATAATTAAATCTTTAAGTTTAACAGCAAGCAAAGGTAACCAAGATTTAAATATGTTTGAAGCATGACTTTCAGAAATACCAAATCTATGACCAAGATCAGCAAATAACAAATTCAGTCTAAGTTTCATCAATGTCAACAAAACTTGATCTGAAACAGACATTATGAATTTAAATGGATGAATATTTTGCAAAACTTGTACAAGAGTTAAAAATGTAGTAAGTGTCGAACCTGTGTATAAGTTTGACACATTATCATTTGATAAATTACTTGACGACATTGTCACTTGGAGTGTTCTACAGTGAACACCCTTCTCTGCATATGTCTTTTTAAACACAGGGGGAATAATGGACTCATTATCAGTACCATATGCACCTGCTGCACATAAATATGTGTGATCCTGTAAAGAATTATCAGCCCACTGAGTCCCAATGCTAGCAGTCGATACTTGTGGAGGGGCTGGTTCAGCAAAATTAGTATTGTATGGTGAGACAGTTTCCTGAACTTCATTGTCATCTAGGTCCATGCTGGCAACTCCTAAATCTCCATCTATATCTTCAAAGCTAAGAGAGAATAAAAAATATCTAAATGTTAAATTGCCAATTAATAATATCAATATCACATACAATATAATAATGAGCTTCAATGATGCCAAAGGCTAAGGGGAACATTGTAATAGGGTAATGGATAGAAGTGGAAAATAAGTCCACAATTGTATATTTTTCATTTTAACTTACTAACTCATCACTCATTCTTCAGTCAACATTTGAGACAAATACAATCTGTTACCTGTAACTGAGCAAGACTGGGATATTTCAGTTAAGTGTTAAGATTCTGTATCATATGTATCCCAACTGAACACAAGCCAGCCAGGTTTTATTGTTACAGAATCTTAGCCTGTAAAACTGATTATATCATTGACCAACTAAAATGAGCAGGCCCCTGTGCATCAAATGGTTACTGACTATATTTAGGTTTGTAATACTCATCTATGTAAACATATTAAACATATTATATCAGAAAAAATATATTTCAAATGTATATGTATATTGGAGCAAACCCGAAAAGCTGAACACTCAGTATTATAACAGATCAAATATTGATCTAATTATTCAGTACTATAACAGATTAAATATTGATCTAATTATAAGCTTGGGTATAATATTATTTTTATATTTAATTCAGTAATTCATGCCATTCCTAATTACTTCTTTATATGTATCCACTACACTGTCTGCTGCTAATCACTTATTTATAATTACATAACTATTTCATATTGTTACCTATATCCTGCATCTGAATCCTGTAAATCATTGAACTTCCTCTTTACTGTTCTCCGTCCCATCTTCACAGGTGTGTCATAACCTGTGTCAATGAAAAATATTCATAATGATATCACATATTTCACTGTACACATTAGATTTGGAACATCTTCTGACTTCAGACAGGATAAACTGGAGTAGTTTGGCATAGTATATGTATATATATACCATACATAACTACACAATGTAATCAAAATAACTGTATGCCTGTGTGTATGGACTTATCAGTATGCACAGGTCAGTGATCATGACAGCACCTGTATTTTTATGAGAGTACAAATACAAATGTTGATTGTAACATTACATGACCAGAAATTAAAGTTGGTAACTTTCTAGCTTAGCTTATTTTATTTGAAGATGCTCATTCAGTTTTAAAGACAGGTAAATATTTTACAATTTAATAACATGTCAATTATTTTTTTAAGACAAGAAAAATACTATAAACTAAAAGAATTTTTCATTTTAGAACTAGATATCCTGGTATAGGTAGCTATACAGTGTAGGAACATCAAACACACTTTTTTATTTTCACTTTATTCTATAGCTAGAAAACAGGGTTTGTTACAAATGTCTAATACGCATACGTTGTACTGATATATGGGCCAGGGTGTATGCTTAGGTGTACTGTGAACCATATCAGTATATAGCTATAAGCATGTGGATAAATGTGTAGAATATCTAACAACACCACAGGAGTTTGGCGTTCTGTCATGTAATTATAGTCTACGTGCAAAGAAATAATACCCAATATACTATAATTTCTAGCATACATGTATAGGCATATACTGATATAAACTTACTGAATCACATTATTGTAGGCATATCAGCTGTCGGTAGATGGCGTAGCAAGGGATTAATTTAATGTGTATTATTTTGTAACAAACCCCTGTGGTTTACGGTCGCTGGAAATAACCGTTCTATTTTTAGAATACATCACGAGTATGACTGAGCGATAAAAGTTTAGCTTAAACTTAAATTTGAAACATGGCTAGGCCTACTTGGACAATTTTACGGTTGTGGGAGCACCCAACAACAGCGCACGCTTCGCCGCCTCCTCGCTTGTACATCTTTGTCACGTTTGATCACTGTTGCAATGGCGGATAGGTCACGTGATCAATATGGCCGCGCCTACTCGCTATGACGTAATAATGAAACAAGCCGCGTATAGTCGGGTGGCGCAGTGGATAGTGCACTTGCTTGTCACCATGAACGCCGGTGCTCGATTCCCCGACTGGACGTGAAAATTATGGGGTCGCTTGCCCCGACGGGGTTTTCTGCAGGTACTCCGATTTCCTTCCACTGAAATCCGGGTAGCGGAACTGATAAATGGCAGTTTGATGCGTGACCGGAGTTTTGCCTGGCTTATGCCTTGTACATAGCGTTGATTGGTGAAAAAGATTAATAAGACTTGGAAGGTTTTCATGCATGGGGAAGCACCGGGAGTGTTTACAGATCAAACCCTGACGGCGTATCGCCCCGCTTAGAGGTTTGAACAAAATTGTGGATTTAGATTTACAAACGAAATCGTAATTATTATTGGCTTGTTTTATCATATTTTATTTTTGATTGTTCACATGTTAGAACACAGTGGAGTACATGACAATTATAACATTTTATTTCATATTGTCTCGCATACTAATGAATTCTATCTTCTTTTTCATTTTGTTTCTTTTTCCTGTACAATAACAACTGCTTGCGTTCTTATTTTTAGGTAGTAATTAATTCTAGATATGATTAACATCGATATTAAGAATGAGCAAAATATGAATTTAAATTCAATTAATCAATGTCCAATGATGTGCTGAGAACGGCCCACTTCGCTACTACTTGGTCGGCTTTTGCACGGGGATATGACAGGATACATTGATTTTCAATTAGCTTATTATATGATATTGCAGAACGGACCCCGCCAATAGTTGGCATTGTATGTTTGTTTCTGCATGCGTAATTATATTTCTGTATGATGATGATACACATATTCAAACTTTCATTTTCAGGAGTGTCATCTACTCCGAATATAAAGGAATTATTTGACTATAGAAAATGTATATTATAATTAGTTACAAATTGTTGTCTTAAAAATGACCATAACGCACGTGTATGAGGACAATCCCAAAATAAATGCGTCAGCGTTGCTCTATTTCCCGTACAAATATTACAAATGTCTGTTTCTGTAATGTTCATTTTCATTAGTCTAGAGTTTGTATAGAGTATTCCATGTAGCAATTTAAATTGAAAAGTTTGTAGTGTTGTGTAATCATTATATTGAAGGGTAGTTTGAAGTACACTTCCAATTGTCATTTGTTATATTTAATCCCATTTTCCCTTCCCATTTTTGCATAGATGAATTAGGGAGATCTAGATATTGATTGACCAATACTGCATAAAAATCTCTAGTTATCTTTTCTTTCCCTTTTAGTATTTGTATATATTTGTTTTCTGGTACATCAATATTTTTCTTGTATGTTTTAATCACATTTTTGCCATGAGTTTGGGATAGATGCTAGTAAGCCATAGTACTCAACGAAGTTAATTTGGATATCATATTGAAGTTTAAGTAGATTCACATCAATAAATTCACCCCTGTCATTAACTAAGTCTTTAATGAAGAAAAGATTATTTTCTACCCACCTTTGATACAGTACATATTGTTTGTTCATCTTAATTTTATTGTTAAACCATATTGGTTGTGATAGTATTTCTGACGGGGTTGTGGGTGGTGCACGCTCTATAGAAGCCCATATTTTAATAATGTTACTCCAGAAAGGACTGAAGTGATCTGCTATGTAGTTTAGGCCCACGCTATTCATGTACCACATTGAGTCAACCCCAAATTTTCGAAGTTTATCAGAAATTAAATTTTTCCAAGGGTTAGGGTTAGGGTACCCTAACCCTAACCCTAATCAAATCAAATCAAATATTGGTTGAAACTTATTAAATGCGACAATTATGTTCTTAAGTCAGTTTATGAAGATATTGATGAATGTAATCACAGAAAATGTAACTGGCGTTGTCAAGTAAGAAAATTATTATTGTCTTCTGGTTTTGGTAATGTCTGGTTAACTCATTATGTTGATAATGAAAGGGTATTTTTACATTGTTTCAAGCAGCGTTTGACAGATATTTTTTATATAAACAAGGAATGAATTTGCTGAAAGATCATCCAAATGTTATTTGTATAAATTCCTGATAGATAGTTTTACGTTACAATTTTATCTAACAAAGTCTATTCCAGATGCGTATCTTAAACTTATTTCGAAATTACGACTTTCATCGAAACAGTTATATGTAGAAGAAGGTCGGTATCTTAATATTCCGAGGGCGAATAGGTTATGTCGTTATTGTTATCAAAACCAGGTAGAGGACGAGTTCCATTTTGTTCTGATTTGTCCGATATTCGTAAAAAGTTCATTAAAAAGTATTACTGGAGCCATCCATCTTCATATAAACTTGTCCAGCTGCTATATGTACGTAACAGAAAAGAGCTGTGTAATCTAGGAAAGTATCTGCAATCAAGTTGGTTAGAACGGTCTAGGTTCCAACCTTAGGTTATTGTGTTTTTTCTCACACTGACTGATAACATTTGAGTACTTGTTTATTTCCAGGTTTACACATATTGTTTTGTCCATCCCCTGGTCACTACACCACTGTATACAAATTGTATGCCTGTTTTGTATTTTTGTAATTAACATACTCTTTATTCAGCCCCGGTTGTTATTATGCTAAGAAAATGTTGTCACCTCATCTGTTTTCCGATAGCCACAGTACACTTAGGTGAGGTAATTTTACAAGAGCTGTCCATCTTCCGATAATTTATTTATCTTGTACTTTATTATATGTTAAAGAATTATACTGTCCATTTATAGGTTATATATATATATGCGATGTACAAGATTATGCTTCATTCATGATGTTATAATTATTTGGTATTTCATAACACTGATGTATCAATTATACGTTGCTGTGTATGCTTATGAGCCGTAAGGCTTCAAGTTGAATAAACAATACAATACAACGGATTAATTATTATCTGTGACGACCATCACTAGGAACAGAATAATTAATACCTGTGACGACCATCACTATGAACGGAATAATTAATACCTGTGACGACCATCACTATGAACAGAATAATTATTACCTGTGACGAAGATCACTATGAACGGATTAATTATTACATATGACGACCATCACTAGGAACAGAATAATTAATACCTGTGACGACCATCACTATGAACGGAATAATTAATACCTGTGACGACCATCACTATGAACGGATTAGCTATTACCTGTGACGACTACCATTATGAAAGGATCAATTATTACCTGTGACGACCATCACCATAGACGGATTAATTATTACCTGTGACGACCATCACTATAGACGGATTAATTATTACCTGTGACGACTACCATTATGAAAGGATCAATTATTACCTGTGACGACCATCACTATGAACGGATTAATGATTACCTGTGACGAAGATCACTATGAACGGATTAGTTATTACCTGTGGCGACCATCACTATAGACGGATTAATTATTACCTGTGGCGACCATCACTATTAATGGATTCATGAGAACATACTAGTTACAAGATTTATTCGAACTTTAGACCATTGGCCCATCAGAATACAATACATATTATACACAAATCATGGACAATGTACAGAGAATGAAGACAATCATATTCCATTATAATACCCTTAATGTGTTTGCCTCATAGATGAACTTTCCTAGTATACATAATTATTTAATAGTATGGACACTCAATAACTGAACTACTTTAAACACAGATGTTTTTTTCCAATAATATCTTTTGATAAAACGTGATCTGATGTTTTAGAATTTAGAACAGAGTAATAAAAAACGATATTCGTCCTCTACTTCAGAGGGGGAGTTACACTGTTTACAATATCTACGTTCTCTAGGTATATTATTATACCTTCCAACTTTCTACAGCCAAAGAATGTGTAGATGTACGGATTCGAGTTAAACAAATGCGATGTCATTGGTATATATTTTGTGAGGTAAAATTGTAATGATTCTCCAAAATCTCTGAATTTTTTATACAATATACATTTTGGAGAGTTTTCCATTGAGACCCTTAAGGATTGTATGCCTTGATCAATTCTGTTTTGTTTTATCAATGGTAATAACATATTATGCTGAGAAATACAGGGATTTAACCAAACATCACTAAGACATAGATTATTTAATTCATCTCTCACTGCTTTAGCCCAGTTGAAATCATTTTTACTACAACACTGTGATAAAAATCTATAGGAAGTGGATATGATACAATTTTAACATTTTAAGATCTTAAACCAATATTTCATCATTCTAATTTTTCACATCCAAACTAGAGGTAATCGTCCCAATTCAAGATATACCATATTGTTATTGGCCGATTTCTTCACTTTTAATAATTTCCTACAAAAATGTAAATGTACACGTTCAATCTCTGGAACTTTGTGCATACACCAAACTTCACTTGCATAAAAAAGGATACTGCTTACATATGTATCGAAAAGGTGTAGCATAGCTTTCACATTTAAGTTTAATGATGAACACTTTGAAAACAATGCAAACATAGCTTTTCGTCCTTGGGTAGCTAATTGTTTTTGGATAGAAGTGAATTTATTATTATATTTTAGAATAACGCCTAGGTAAGAAAATTGATCCACACATTCGACTTAACTTCCTTCGTCATACCATTTTTCATCATTATGTTATCTTCCACCTTTTCTAAAATCTACAATTTTTGTTTTGTTCCGCATTTACAGTTAAATTCCATTTTGAAGAGTATTCAAAAACGCTGTCAAGCAGAGTCTGCAGGCCCTGTACAGATTCCGAAAAAATAACCAAATCATCTGCGTACATTAACAGAAACAAACTTAACTCACGGAAGTCGTAATATGTTGCACCGTTTTCAATAAAGGACATTTCAAAATCATTGATAAAAAGTGAAAACAGTAATGGTGACAAAATTTCCCCTGGCAATAAACCGACATTGTTTTCAAAAAGGTTAGAGCATTTCCCATTAATTGCAACACATGATTTGACTGATTTATAAAGTAACTTAATAATAGAAAACAATCTCCCTCGAATACCAAGCCTAGTCAACTTGCGCCATAAACTTAACCTGTCGATAAAATCAAACGCTTTGCGAAAGTCCACAAAGCAACAGTACAAACGTTTCTTCGAAGATAGTTTTCGTTATAATAGAATGTAATGCGAAAATTGCATCAATCGTACTAAGTTCTGGACGAAATCCGAATTGTGCATCAGTAATAAGGTCATATTTTGTAAACACATCTGAAATACGTTTATTAAGTACAGAGGTAAAACGTTTACAAAGACAGCTAATTAAACTAATACCTCTAAATGTATTAGGGTCATTTAAAACACCTTTCTTATGGACAGAAATAATTATGGCTGACGACCAATTAGAAGGAAAATAACCAGATTCTAGTATATAATTAAACAACGTAGATAAAGTAGGAAGAAGTAATTCCTCGCCAGCTTTTAAACATTCATTTAACAAACCATCAGGTCAATGTGATTTACCACATTTCAATTTCCGCATAGCATTTTTTACTTCTTGTAACGAAATAGGAGCATCTAATTCCTCAAAAACAGTGTCATTATCAGTAAGACTAAAGTCGTCATGATGGGCTGGATCACTATCTTGTTGTACAGCAGATAGGTTTTTGAAATGATTGTACAATTGATTACCATTACACATTGGTGTTTTAGCTTTCTTCTTACCAAATTTCTTATAAAAAGACCCGGGGTTATGTTTTCTCAAATGCTCCAACATATCACCTTCTGCGCTCAAATATTGCCTCTTAAACTTACTTTCCAGGATTTTGTACTCTTTTTTCTTTTGTCCAGTAACATTTGTTAATGTTGAATTTCTTCAAAGCAACTAAATATTGTTTTCGTAGAGCTCTAACACGATCGTTAAACCAGGGCGTATCCTGGAACTAGAAAAGTTATGGGTGTCAACTTTAACAGGGGGCTTATCAGTGTTATTTTTGGGCGGTTTTCTTAAAAGAAAAAAATGCATAGTCCCAAGTAAAACATCAGTAAAATTACTTACGCAGGTATCAATAGAATCTTGATTTAATTCATCATTGATTAAAACTGATTTCTTTAATAAGTCTAAGTTAACTCTTACAGATTCGAGAAACTGATGTTGGTACTTCTCCTTCCATTTATACACAGGTCTATCCCTAAAATCATCATCTTCCTCCTCCTCCTCATCATCATCATCATCTAAATTACAGTGTATTTCAATGTGCAATGGAACATGGTCGGAAAATTCAACAAATTCGCAAACCATGAATTTTTTAACGACAGAAAACATACTAAATGGCCTTAATACATACTCAATAACAATCATTCCATTTGCACCACAGAAAGTAAAATCACTTGAGAGATTGTCTAAGTCTCTATTATTTAAAATAAAGACCATAGGATTTACATAGGGTTAATAATCTAGTGCCAAATTCGTTGACTCCTGGATCAGGATTTGTTCTGGTTACCCTACTACAGCCATCAGTGTTAACGGATATTTTTTAAATCTTATTGACCTTACATTGGAATGTATAAGTACCTCTGATGTTATTAGCTATTTGTGGCGTTTAAGTACAAGTGGCATTCTCAAATATTCTTTGTAAAGGTATTCACGAACGTGTCACCCAAATATCGTCTAGAACTTTGGTTAATGTTTCGTCTGGACTTGGAGATATACCACGGAACTATCAAAGGTCAGATAGTGGCGACAGTAATACAACGGCAATCAATAACAATTTCAGACATCACTTGTGAATCATCGGAAGCCACATAACTTGTTCAGCCTGGCCTATACCTCATTTGGAATGCCACTATCGTGTCTTTAGACAACGTAATTGACATTACTGAAACAGTCAAATGTGTACTTGTCTGGAACACGTTTCCAAACGATAACATGGTCAAAAGGTGATCCCGTGGAGCTAGTGACCAGCCACAGCCATTCAGCTACAACTATAAAGGGTCAAATGTATTGATGTGAACGACTTTTAACGTTGGTGAGGAAGTACACATAACAACTGTCGCAACAAGACATAATAGATTTATCAACAAGACCCCCCGCGCGCTAACATTCGGGCCAACAAGTGTGATTAATATAAGTGAATGTTATTACCACGGTTCCAATTTAGTACCTGAACTTTGTTTTCACCTGTTTCCCTTTGAACTGTATGTTCATATCCTTTAACTTTGTATTCATAGTTATACCCGAACTGTGTGTCCAATCTATAAAAATTCAGGACATGCATTTTGAGCTGTGTGTTCCTTTATCTGAACTATATGTTCACAAGTATATTTGAACTGTGTGATCATAAATATGCATGCACTTAGTGTTACATCTATTACAGTGAACTTAGTGGTCACTCGGGTAATATCTGAACTGTGTATTCAATTGTGTCATATGAACCTAGTGTGCACCTATGGAAATTCTGAACTGTGTGTTCACGTGTATATCTGAACCGGATGTTCATTTATCAATATATATGGGTGTTCAGGTTCATGTATATACACTTGAACTGTGTATTTGCGTGTATATAGGAACTGACAAAGGCAACACTATATGCTCCCTCAATTATGGTGGGGCTTACAATATTAATTCTTATATTTAGAAAGTGTAACACGTTAAGTTTGGTTACGAACCATTAATCATATGGTCATTTAGCCTCCTTTTTACAAGATCACACTATTGCTACGCATCAACATAGTATACACGATAAAAATGCAAACTCCCACCCACGTTGAACTACACATTAACGAAACGGTAAGTTGATGATGAAGCAGACAGAGAATCTCCAATCAACTTTGATAATGTTCCATCTAACAAAAATCATAATAGGTCTCAACTACTAACGAAACAGAAAAGGAAATGCGTACAACCCATTATAAATTACTTGTGAATACATAATATCTCTTAGGATTAATTACTTTGGCTAAACATTTAGTCCAAGAACTCGAAATGGAATGCGAGAATCTTGACATCTAAGTAAATAGTTGTGTTATTTGCAAGGTGTATGGCTGGGGTTTGAATACATTGCCAGTTAAAGTGGATGTGAATTAAATCGCTAGATAGTTTTGAAGACAAATATCTGACAGAATTGGTAGTAACACTAACCCTTATCCTTGAGTGAGGAACTGAACACAGATTAACGCGCGTTTTTCAATTTCATTTTGGTATATGTCAAAAACGTGTTTAATTGAATTAACAAGAAAGTGATAGACCACTCTAGGTATTAAGATAGTTGTGCTGCGAACAATCATTAGTACAGTTATATTTTAAGACGGCAAAAGAACCATAACTCCTGCTAACCCTTTTGATTGAATCTTGTATAAATGCAACCAGGTTAGTGTTAGTGTTAGGCTTCTATTTAGTTTGAGCATTGAACATGGAGATAACTGTCCTGCTATGATATGTTTGTATGGGCTTCTTTTAGCATTTTTGATTGTGATTTAACCCCAGTCAACCATGAAGTCCCATAGACATAGCAAGTCAATTTTTTTGCATAATTTGGGAAATCGCGCGTGCACAAGTTCCATTGATGGAAGCCGCCATTTCGGATCCACCGGATGTAGAACAATTTCCAATAAATTCAATATATTTCAATACAGAAACAAACGGTCTCAGATACCGTTTCTTTCCTTTTCAATTTTAACGATTTCTATGACATAACGCCGATTCTTGGTCAATTCATAACTATTGAGACCAAATCCAGCACACACAGACAAAACCTGCTTAAAACGTCACCAGTCATTATGACATCATAATCAATATTTCCCGCGCATATATTATATACTGATGATAAGCGGTGTGGTTAAGTAAGACAGTACATGTTATAAGAATATATGTCAGACATCTTTGTTTTGAGATTCTGCCGTAGGCTTCACGATGCGTATACTTACAAATGGAGGCACGGAAGTCTAGTGATAGGACGCCGGGCTCGTTACCGAAGGGTTGCGGGTTCGCGTCAGGTCACGGCACTTTGTTGTATCCTTGAGCAAGATACTTTACTCCGCTTGTTCCAGTCTACTCAGCTGTGAATGAGTAAGTGGTTGGGTAGTGCTAGAATTGTTGAATGTTAGCTGTGAGCACCGAAATGGCAGCACCTGCTGTATGCTCATCAGGGAGTTGACAAAGATATTGGCTGGTTGCAAAGGCCCTATAACCACGGATAATAATTTGTAAACCGCTTTGAGACGACCTAAGAACTAGGTTGTGATAAAGAAGTATATAGGAACCTCGAATTATTATTCTTATTACATGAAATATACGAAGTTTAATTTTCACTGTCAAATAGGAGAAATTCGACTGTAAGCATGTAGCTTAGACAAGCTAAACGTATGTTTAAATGATTGCACCGAAATTCTTAATGGAGCAGCTATGACAAATTTACCGCACAAGTCTTTTTAAAGGTCATTTAAACCCATATTGGAATTATGGTAACTTAAAGGAATTGCACTCTACCTACCAACCCTAACCCTAACCCTAACAGCGAAGGGAGTGGTTAATTAATGGGAATCCACGGGAGAATCGTGCTACATCTTACAAAAACTATAAATTGTCAAAGTGCATCTTTATAAGTGAGCAGTGAAGCATACGAACAGGCCAAGTTCCGAGATCTGCAAGAAAACGCGTGTGTAGATATTGGTACATATTACTTCAGCAATGTTTTCGGTCTGGTTGGGGTAGCATTACCGCGGGTTTTATTATTAAGGAAATTATACATCATTATATGGATCGTGAATCTAAGGTATTTGTTGTATTCCTAGACAATCAAAAGGCATTGAACTTGGTTTGGATTGATGGATTATTTTACAAGCTGTCACAATTAGGCTTTCGTGGCAATATATTGCGGTTACTCCGCGACTCATTTAGTTTAGTAACATCGCGTATGCTTTTCAAAGGATGCTTGTCAGAACCGTATGACGTCATGTTGGTCAAGGCCAAGTACCATCCGCCTGGCTCACTTTTAGAAATGATAAATGACCTTGCCATAGAACTTGAATTTGCCATGGACTTCGCATGGGTTATATCCACACACCGGGTCTGTTCTTTGCCGATGATACTCTCGTTTCTGCAGCGTGTGCTTCTCATCTGCAATTGGAACTGGAAATAGTACATAGATATTCACAAAAATGGTAAAATAATAGTGAAAGAAGTGCAATTTTTCTTTTGGAAAACATAAGAAACGGCAACAAATCGGTATTAAACCGTCCTTCTATATCGAACCCAGTCTAATAAAGTACAAGGACAGAATTGGCTGTGCTGGTCTGTGCTTATGACGTCATCGTTGGCAAGTGATGAATACATTTTATTACAGATGGAAAAGGTTTTAAAGTAATTCAATTCGATGATAGGATTAGGAATCGACAACAATGGAATGTCTCCAGCGCTAAGAGTTACTTTTTGGAAGAATTTCTTACTTCCGTCATTGACATACGGATGCGAAGATTGGAACAAAATTCGTCTGTCAGCAACATGGAGAGGTATTGAAACATTTCAAAGAAATTAGCAAGAACATGTCAAGGATTCGAATATGGATAACATTTTTTTCATCAGGTCTATAGGAAATCCAGGCATATGTGGACAAGTGTAAATTGCCTTTTTGGAATCGTCTGAACAGAGGAGAAGCAAAATACACAAGGAAAAAGGTCCCGAATGCCCTTATGTATGACGTCATGATCAAAGAAAGTGTCGTATCAGGATTCTTTCCCGATATTGTAAGAATTCATGAAAGTACAACTTTAGCAGCCGCTTCAAGGACTTCTTTTATTATGGAGACCTTATTGGAAAAACAAGCTGGAGAAATTTCGTAACACATGTTATCTACTGCCACCAGATGAGAAATGGAGGACGGAACTAAGTGAACGGAATGGACTCTGCATCTACTCACGCATCCAAAAGAATTTGACGTTACATCCACTATGGGGTCTAGGCGTAAAATATCCGTCTTATATTTGGGAGCTAGCAGAAAATGATGAAGTTATCATTTCTGTATGTAAATAATATCGTAACATGTAAATTGTGCGGACAACAAGGAAGCAATGGCATAGTTCATTTTTTAATACAATGTAGCAAACTAAACGAGACGAGTGATTCTATATTTGACAACGTGGTGAACATATGCGGTACAACCAACTATATAAAGTTTTCTGAACTGGAGGACACTGACATGGAAAAAATAATTCTAGGCTGTCGAACTTGTTTCGTAATAGAAAAGGATACACGGGATCAATTAATGTTTTAAAACAGTGTCAGCATTGCTGCTATGACTTTTGACAATTTTTAAAGTTCCGGAGATTAACACAACAGGAAAACTCGACATCAAAGTGTATTTCAAACCTACGGACACTCACCAACTACTACACAAAAAAATATTTTGATCTTAAACATTAATTCAAAGGAATCATAAAATCCCAAATACTTTGTTTTCATCGCATTTGTACTTAAGAATCTGATTTTAATACAGCAGTCCACATCTTGTTCAAAGCTCTTAGGAACAGAAATTATTCTTACAGATTTCTTCGTGAAATCAAAGGAGAGACTTTGGCAGAAATCAACCCGCCTATAAAACACACGACCAAACCATGTCTCAGTAAGCGCTGTGCGACTTGTCCATTTACCAAAACAACTACTTCTTTTGTCAGCTCTAATAACTCTAGCACTCATCATATATCGGAAAACCTTAATTGCGGATTCAGTAATGTCATTTATCTAATAACACGTACCAATTGTTGGATGCAATATGTAGGACAAAACACGCTTACTCTTAGAGAGAGATTCACATGGCATCGCTTTGACATAATACAAGCCAAAGACAAACCTGTTTCAAACCACTTAAACCAAATAAACCACACTTATATGTTTCTATAATTTCAATTGAGTGATTTCCTAATTCGGACCAACTAGACGAAAGAGAACAATTTTGGATGAATAAACTTCAAACTCTAAAACCTAACAGTATTAATGAAAAGGCCATTTCGAACCAAATTTTCCCCTTAATTTTCCCCTTTGTCATTACATACAATAGGACAGCGAGCCATAAGGTAAGAAAACATTACATAGAATTAAGAACAAAGTTACCAGAAGTATTTAAACTAAATTAGTTACAGCCTACCGTAAAAACAAAAGTTTGCAAGACCTGTTAGTTCGTAGCCGAGTTAAAGCAGAAACATAACCAAACCATAACCCTAACCCTTCTTAGGGTTATCCCAGGTGGATACCATAGGAAAAATCAAAAGTAACACAGAAGTTACCCTTAGAAATCTCTTTATTACTGTATACATTTTAATTTATTGAATAAAATAGGTTAACCACATGATAATAGTAATTGAGACGATATCGTATTGCACACAGAGGTTCAATTTTGTATTGAAAGCCGCTGTTTCATTTTATAACTCAATGGAATAGACATGAACATCTATCCCTATGCAATGTATTCTGGACCATAAATTAATTCGTATCATAATGACAATAAGTGTTACGGTATATTACGGTATAGATAGAAAGATAGATATCTTTATTTCCTCCATTATCATGAGGATTATAAACATATATACATACATTCAAACATTTAGAGATATCTCACTATAAGAGTTATCGTTAATAGTAGTTATTTTGTCATATATATTGTAATCATTACTGCAGGCAGATGGCCAAACAGCTAATCACATAGTCTTTCCACTATATAGACAATAGATTTTTCATTAATCGTGGCTTTGAGTTTAATACACGGATGGTGGTTATTTAAAATGTTGAAAAAGTCTTCCAATTTTTGGAGTGTGACCAAATGATAAAGATATCGTCCAGAAATCTGACATAGACTAACGGTTTGTTTTCGCATTTATTTAAGGCTTCTTTTTTAATTGGGCCATAAAAATATTAGCATAACTTGGGGCGAATTTTTTGCCCATTGCTGTTCCTGAGACTTGAAGATACCACTGTCCGTTAAATTCAAAATGTTCAGTTAGTCCTGATTTAAGCAGTTCTAGAATTTCTAATCTGGTCTGTCCGAGCATGGATTATCTAAGAATGCTTGCGCTACAGATTTAAGACCATCTCGGTTTTCGATGTTTGTGTACATGCTAGAGGATTGTATGTTATGATTAGTTTCTATACGTAATTCATGCTAATCATTATTGTGCCATTTACCACTACTTTGTGGGTCTTTTCAGACCGTGTTCATTGCTGAATAAACATATTTTAAAGTAAACGGAACAGAGTCCCATTTATGAACACGGTCAGTGATGCTGAACTCCAACATTGCCACATCACCACAATGCCAGCTGTAGCCTGCCCTATCACAGACTGCGACT
This sequence comes from Mizuhopecten yessoensis, assembly GCF_002113885.1. NCBI lineage: Eukaryota > Metazoa > Mollusca > Bivalvia > Pectinida > Pectinidae > Mizuhopecten > Mizuhopecten yessoensis. Next base: position 8,948 of record NW_018407736.1, on the reverse strand, counting down.
ATGTCACGGATGACTTGGATGCCGCCATCGTCGCAGCACTCATCACGGATCACTGCGCTGTACACATACCCAAACGAGAACACGCTGCTAAAGTTGAGAAAGTTAAGCGACCCACGCTCAGTGCCGCAGGATCTAGCGAGGAGTGGGCATATTTCCAATCTCGGTGGTCGGACTATGTCAGTGCCACGAAAATCACTGGACGCGATAAAGTAATCGAGCTACTAGAATGCTGTGACGAGCCATTACGGAAAGACTTGACACAATCAGCCGGTGGTAGTCTCGCTGACAAAACCATGGATGAGGTTTTAGCTGCAATTAAAAAGCTCGCGGTACGTGAGGAAAACACTATGGTTGCAAGAGTGACGCTACACAATATGTGACAGGATCGTGATGAAACTGTCCGGAGTTACGGTGCTAGACTTAAAGGACAGGCCGGTATATGCGATTTTATGATTAAGTGCCCCGGATGTACAGCCGACGTCAATACAATGACGCTATCATGCGTGACGTACTCAACCGGGGAATTGCCGATCCGGAAATACAACTTGATCTGCTAGGACACAAAAATCAGGACATGAATCTTGTGAGTGTATTTCAATTCGTCGAATCAAGGATGCCGGTAAACGTTCAGCTTCTAGACTTTCAGATTCTCATCCAGTTGAGGCTGCCAGCAGCTCGTACCGGAAAAGCAAGGCTGACAGACCGTCGTCCAAAGACACCTCCAACAAAGCAGAGCAATGTGCATATTGCGGAAAAAAGGAACACGGCAAATCTGCCCTTGCTCGCATACGTAAAACAGAGTGTGCAGCATATGGACACATATGTGGACATTGCCATCGCGAACATCATTTTGAAATTGTATGTAGAAGCAAGGACAAACCCAAAGTGAAAGACCGTGATAAACTTTCCGGAAGTGCTTTGTTCGACGCATTGTGCTCTGTTCATGATTCTCTACAACATCACCACTGTACCGTTAGTGATTCTGGCATCGAACGCTCAATCTGCATCGACCATCATGTCTATGACGAACTGACGAATTCCTGGGTGAAACAACGCTCCAAGCCTCAACCATTCGTGAACGTGACGGCTTAAGTTACTGCTGAGGACTACGCCGCCCTAGGCTTCAAACTAGGACGAGACACCAGCAACGTCTCAATACAGGCTATGGCTGCCACGGGATGGAAGAGTTGCATCGCTGGCTTGAAAATCCGAGAATCAGAACTCATACCTGTAACGATGCAGATGCACACGGCTACATACGGTGGTATCAAAATTCTTGGGACGACCATCCTTCGCTTGATTAAGAAAGACAAGGCAGGAAACACCAAGGAGACCAGACAGATGACATATGTCACAAGCTCAACAGACAAGCTCTTCCTCAGTCGCGAAGCCTGCGCTGCATTAGGTATTATCCACGCTTCATTTCCAACCGTCGGAGCTCAAGTCCCTTCAGCTAGAATACATGTAGATGCTACTTTCTCCTTACCGGATCACCAAGACAAAGCATGCGATTGTCCTTTACGCCAACTGCCACCACCGCCTCCGACAAAACTGCCTTTCCCTGCTACAACGGAAAACGTTGGTCACTTAAAAGGTTATCTTCTTGACCACTACAAGTCTAGCACATTCAACACATGTGAACACCAGACTTTACCACTCATGAACGGACCTCCCTTGAAGCTCATGGTGGACTTCAACGCGAAACCTGTCGCTCACCATACACCTGTACCCGTTCCAATCTACTGGCAGGGTGCAGTAAAGGATGGACTAGACCAGGATGTTCGTTTGGGGGTTAATGAACCTGTTCCGGTTGGTGAGCCTGTCACTTGGTGCCATATAATGGTTATTTGTGCGAAAAAAGAATGGTACACCTCGGCGCACTGTTGACTTCCAACCCTTAAAAGCACATGCCACTCGCGAGACTCATCACACCCCTTCGCCATTCCACCAAGCCCGGTCTATTTCACATGGAAAGAAGAAGACATTATTTGATGCATGGAACGATTATCATAGTGTACCCATCTGCGAAGAAGGCAAACACTTGACCACGTTCATTACTCCTTGGGGGAGGTACCGTTACAAAACTGCACTCCCAGGCTACATTGCATCGGGCGACGGATACACCAGGCGCTATGACGAGCTTGTTTCGGACATCCCCAACAAAACCAAATGTGTCGACGATGTTCATTTATGGTCAAACACTGTTGAAGAAAGCTTCTTTCAAGCAGTCCATTGGCTTGACATATGCGGCCGTAACAGTATAACGTTGAACCCTGACAAATTTGTATTTGCAGAGGACACACTCGAATTTGCTGTGTCTGAAATAGCCAACGATAGTGTACGGCCTTCACAGAAATACCTACGCGCCATCCTGGATTTTCCGACACCCAGGAACATCACAGATGTGCGGTCATGATTTGGACTAGTCAATCAGGTGTCGTATGCCTTCGGTATGACTGAGAATATGTTTCCTTTCCGTCAGTTGCTCAAACCAGATCAACCGTTTCAGTGGCCCGAAGATCTCCAACGACTTTTTGAGGAATCCAAAATTGTCATTGCCAACGAGATTGAGCAGGGTGTACGGATTTTCGACCCAAGTAAATTGACGTGTCTCGCGGCAGACTGGTCAAAGACTGGCATTGGATTTTGGTTGCGACAGAACAACTGCGCTTGTGCTAATGAAAGCCTGCTATGCTGCCGTGATGGTTGGAAAGTTACCCTCGTAGGTAGTCGGTTCACACATGCGGCAGAGACGCGTTACGCGCAGGTTGAGGGCGAGGCCCTGGCAGTAGCAGATCCCTTGATAAAGCTCGACACTTCGTTTTTGGGTGCGACAACTTGATCATAGCTGTTGATCATAAGCCATTGTTGAAGTTATTTGGCGATAGATCAATGGAAAACATTCCTAGCAACAGACTTCGTATGCTTCATGTGCCTGGCATACGACATCGTGCTGCGGATTTTATCTACCGACATCCTATTGGTGAGCCTGAGAAACTTGTGCTCGAGGACGACATTGCAGCACTGTCATTTTCTGTCGTCGACATCGCCCACTTTGGTCTAATGAGTGGTCTACGCATGCCTTCAGGACTAGCATTTGTCGAGGAGCATGTCGTGGCATCAGCCTCTTCAACACTAGATGCGATCAATTTACGATCCGTCACCCGGGAGCGCGTTAGAACCACTACTACCAGCGATGACAACATGCAGGCGGTAAGGCGGTAATCGCTCTGATAGAGGTCGATATACCGTGAACCCGTCACGAGCTGCCTAGGCCAATGCAAGAATATTTCCCATTCCGCGACGACCTTCATACGGTTGATGGTGTAGTACTTTATAAAGACAGAATAGTCATTTCACCATCACTCCGGGAAGAAACCCTTGCCTCTCTGCATTCGGCACATCAAGGGTGACATCTATGACTTCAAGAGCTGACGCGTCAATCTTCTGGCCTGGTATCACGCCTGCCATCGCCTCCATACGCGCAACTTGTAACCACTGCAACCGTATTGCTCCATCTAACCCGAATGCACCACCGACACCTTTGATAACTCCTGACTATCCATTCCAATGCGTGTTTGTTGATTTCTTCCACTGCATGGGCTGTAATTACCTAGTGGTAGTTGATCGTTATTACAACTGGCCAGTGTAGGAGAGAGCCTCAGATGGTTCCAATGGTTTAATAGACTGTCTCCGAAGGACATTTGTTACTTTTGGTATCCCTGATGAACCAGCATCAGATGGTGGACCCGAGTACACTTCGGCGGCCACACGTCGATTTTTCAGGAACTGGGGTGTTCACCATAGACTGTCATCTGTAGCTTTTCCCCATAGTAACTGCCGTGCTGAAGTGGGAGCCAAAACAGTGAAGCGTCTGATCACTGGCAACACCAGTCCCAATGGCGACTTAAACACCGACGCATTCCAACGCGCTATTCTCCAATAACGTAACACCCCTGACAGAGACACAAAACTATCCCCTGCTATGTGCGTGTTCGGTCGCCCTATACGAGACTTTATTCCTATACCACCCGGTCGGTACATTCCACACAACACTTGGCTGGAGACTTTAGCAGCTCGCGAGGAGACGTTACGGATCGTCACATGCGAGAAAGTGAACGTTGGTCTGAACACACCAAACGCCTCTTACCTCTTGCAGTTGGAGATCATGTACGCATCCAAAATCAAGTTGGTCCGCACCCCCTTAAATGGGACAAGAATGGAATCATTACCGAAGTTCGCCATTTTGATCAATATGTAATTCGGGTTGACGGATCTGGCCGTGTTACCTTACGCAACCGGAAATTCTTCAGGAAGTATATCCCGATCGTTACACCACCAGCGCGCTACACAATTGACAATCAAATTGGACTCTCCTATCGTACGACGTCTCCTGCTTCTAACGCCCCAGACACCGTCGTCGGTGAAGAAAGCAACCCTCCCCGTAAGGATACGAGTCCTCCACCATCCACTCCGTTGACTACTAGAACCATACAATGTTCGAATCGTTCATCATCTAATGTTGATCACCCTTCACCACCATTTGGTATTTGAGACATCTTCAGTCGATGTCATCTAGCGTTTGATTCTCCTGTTACCCGAGTGAGCAAAATCACCACACCCCCGGCAACGATGCCGTCTATCTCGACACATTCACCACAAGCAGTAATTCCGTCCCCTGCACCGATCTCGACTTCTGGTCGTGCCACAAAGAAACCAGCTTGGCATTCAGATTATAAAATGTCCACATAACAATTGACTTGTTTCTACTTGGACTATTTCCTAAGTGTTATATCTGTTTTGCAACTTTTCACGGAAACATAGTGCTTCATTTTGTTTATTTTAGGACAATTAGTCGGACATTTCTTAATAATACTCATTTTTCACATCAGTCTTTGTTCCTAGGACTAATAGGAGTGACCCTATTACTTGCGTGTACAAAAGACTTGGGGGAGATAGAGGATTGTATGTTACGATTAGTTTCTATACGTAATTCATGCTAATTATTATTGTGCAATTTATCACTACTTTGTGTGTCTTTTCAGACCGTGTTCATTGCTGAATAAACATATTTTAAAGTAAACGGAACAGAGTCCCATTTACATGCTTTCTACATCTAGACTAATGAGGAGACTGTTTTGGGGATGACCAAATTGCTTATTTTGTTGATAAAATCAAAAGAATCTCTAATATACGCTGGATGTTTCAGTAAGAGTGGAGCTAAGAAATGGTCAATATATTCTGAAATTATATCTGATTCACTCTCTACAGCAGATATTTTAGGCCTACCTTGGAGGATGGAGAATGGTTTAGACCACGTCTCGGGTGGTTTATGGATTTTTGGTAGGATATAGACATGTCTGGGTTTAGGGTTTTCTTTTGGCCTAAGATATTCTACTAGTTTTTTATTTAGGAATTTGTTTTTTTCTAATATCTTAAGGGTTTTTAGTAACTATGCTTGTTTTGGGGTAGATAGGAGCCTCTAATTTCTTATAATGTTTGAGGTTATTTAGTTGCCTTTCAACTTCCCAAATAAAATCTGATCTATCCATGATAACAGTTGAAGAGCCTTTGTCGGTTTTTTTGATGATAATTGAATTGTCTTTTTTGAGTGAATTAATTGCTTCTTTTTTCGCCTTGGTCAAATTGTTTGATTCGTTTTGGATTTGGATTTTGGAAATATCTTTCAATAAATTTTTGACCGAATTTTGAATGCTTGGAGGAATGGCTGATTCTAGTGATTTCCAGTTGCTCTTGCTTATGATTTTTTTTGCTTGGTGGGTGACACCAGTAACTAGTGATGGGTTACGAAGGAAGTGGGTGTCACTGGTCCCTGGGTGATGGGTTACGAAGTGGGTGACACAAGTAACTAATGATGGGTTACGAAGTGGGTGTCACTGGTTCCTGGGTGATGGGTTACGGAGTGGGTGTCACTGGTCCCTGGGTGATGGGTTACGAAGTTGGTGTCACTGGTCCCTAATCCTAATCCTAACTTTAACCCTATCTTATTGCAAAGAGAGGACGAAGCGAATCTCACCATTGTGATGTGTGATGCTTGCCTACAAATATTTTGCCAAGACTATAGAAATGGTTTATGATGTCCATGGGGAAACAATACCTAATTAGCGTTAGGGTTAGGACACTACCTCTGTTATCCATCATCCAGAAACCAGTGATACCCAGTCTAGTATCCAACACAATACATGACTCATTAATTGGCACGAAAACTTCGTGGTTAAAAATCACAGTTGATTTAGATAAAAGCATTTTTTATGGTAGCGAAACTCGTCAGTGTACCTACCCCTAACCCTTATCACATTTGCATACAAAATATCAGCACTTACCTTGAACAGAATCTTCCTGACAATCCTACAATAACAGGAACATATTTTAGGTTCTCCAATACAAAGTCTGATTGCCAAATGCTAGAAATGCATCATGAGAAACAAAGGGGAATAATTATATTTACATCAGAAAAACAAATGTTAATAAAAAATGTCATCACTTCTAAAAACAGATTAGGGTTAGGGTTAGGGTTAGGTTTAAGGTTTAAGGTTAGGGGTTAGGGTTTAATCCCTGTGCACTGGCCTAAGTGTTTATGTTGCTGCTTTACGTCGGCTACTAACAGGTCTTGCAAACTTTTGTTTTTACGGTAGGCTGTAACTAGTTTAGATTTGAATACTTCTGGTAACTTTGTTCTTAAGTCTACCTAATGTTTTCTTACCTTGTGGCTCGCTGTTTGGGCTGTCCTATTGTAGGTAATGACAAAGGGGAGAATTTGGTTCAAAATGGCTTTTTCATTAATACCGTTAGGTTTTAGGGTTTGAAGTTTATTCATCCAAAATTGTTCCTTTTCGTCTAGTTGGTCCGAATTGGGAACTCTCTCAATTGGAATTATGGAAACATCTTTTAGAGTGTGGTTAATTTGGTTAAAATGGTTTGAAACCGGTTTGTCTTTGGCGTGTATTATGTCAAAGCGATGGCATGTGAATCTCTCTCTAAGAGTTAGTGTGGTTTGTCCTACATATTGCATCCTACAATTGGTACAAGTTATCAGATAAATGACATTTCTGGATCCGCAATTCAGGTTTTCCGAAATATAATGAGCACTAGAGTTATTGGAGCTGACAAAAGAGGTGGTTGTTTTGGTAAATGGACAAGTCGCACAGCGCTTACTGAGACAAGGTTTTGTCGTGTGTTTTACAGGCGGGTTGATTTCTGCCATGGTCTCTCCTTTGATTTTACGAAGAAATCTGTAAGAATAATTTCTATTCCTAAGAGTTTTGAACAAGATGTGGACTGCTGTATTANGTTGGCATAACTTGGGGCGAATTTTTTACCCATTGCTGTTCCTGAGACTTGAAGATACCACTGTCCGTTGAATTCAAAATCATTTGTAGTTAGTCCTGATTTGAGC
>NW_018407736.1:0-562 GCF_002113885.1 Mizuhopecten yessoensis | reverse complement strand
CTACATCAGATATGATAGGCCTACCTGGGGGATTGAGAATGGTTTGGACCACGTTTCGTGTGGTTTATGGATTTTTGTTAGGATATAGACATGTCTGGGTTTAGGATTATCTTTTGGCCTGAGGTATTCTACTTGTTTTTTGTTTAGGAATTTGTTATGTTCTAATATCTTGAGGGTTTTAAGTAACTCTATGCTTGGGGTAGATAGGAGCCTCTAATTTCTCATAATGTTTGAGGTTATTTAGTTGCCTCTCAACTTCCCAAATATAATCGGATCTGTCCATGATAACCGTTGAAGAGCCTTTGTCGGCTTTTTTGATTATAATAGAATTGTCTTTTTTGAGTGATTTAATTGCTTCCATTTCTGCCTTGGTCAAATTGTTTGGTTCTTTTTGGATTTGGATTTTGGAAATATCTTTCAATATATTTTTGACCGAATTTTGAATGCTTGGAGGAATGGCTGTTTCTGGTGGTTTCCAGTTGCTTTTGCTTACGATTTTTTTGCCTGGTGATTTTGAGATTTACTATGGAAAAAATGCGTGATTTTGATTTTTCGGCTAAAG
>NW_018407735.1:27339-38980 GCF_002113885.1 Mizuhopecten yessoensis | reverse complement strand
GATGTTTGATTCCGGTCAAATTTCTATCGAAAGAGCAAAAATTATAAAAATATTTTAGAAGAGTGTAACCTAGCCCAAATAAAATGACGATACGTATACCAACTACTGTATTACTAATGTTAGATATACCATATCAGATCCTTTCAGTCCCAAATTTCAAATGTATATCGTTTTTATACCTTGTATATTGTAGGAATTCTGATGCTCATAGCTTGGGTCCTGTTAGTCGGTATTACCACCGTGATCGCTCGTTTCTACAAGTCAATATTCCCAGGGAAACTCCTTTGCGGAACGAATGTATGGTTTCAGGTAAGAAATTCTCTTTAATTAATTTTTTTTCCGCTTCAAAAGGCGGGGTGATTCTATTTATGTTGAGGTGGTTTCAGTTTGCCGTTATAGCTTGATATAATTAAATTGACAAGTTTGAAATTTGACTCAATAGTTATCTTGCAGGTGCACATAATCTATTTTGGTCCGAAGAATGAACATATTAAGTACTTGTCGTAATTGTAATGTGGCGAATATGTCAGTATATGTGTACCATTCGTATTAATGTATATATGTATATATTATAGATACAATGCGATCCAGGTATTTGTTTCATCAATAGGTATTTATCACTATGACCATTTCGAGATTATCGGTCTGTTGACAATTGCAACCTGAAAACCACCTCTTCTTTATGTCGCTACGATATTCCATAGCCCATAGCCATAGATCATGGCCCTGACAAGGCATAAGTCGTTTATGTGCTGTGTTTTGTTTGTTTAAATTTTCTAGTTTTAATTTGATGTACTTTTTTTCAGATCCACAGGACAGTAGCGATGATATCTTTTGTGATTACGGCAGCTTCCTTCGTCCTTATTTTCGTAAAAGTTGATGGATTATCTGACGTAAGTTTATAGAATATTATCATATTGATATAAGAACGAATTTATTACATTAAATTTCTATTATCCCGAGTTAAAAACAAAAACAATCTCTTCGTCAATGCATCAGGTAAACGCTAATCTAAAATTGTATATAAGATGACAACATTTGGAACTGATACGTCTATATATCATAAAAGATATGGTACATCTCATGAAACATATATTTATTAACATGGTATCTACATATGCGTTATCTTACAGCGGGTAGGCGTCCACAGTTGGTTGGGTATCGGCGTGATGTGCGGAGTGTCTCTACAGCTCATAGGAGGCATCCTCCGCCCTAATCAGGACAGTCACGCGAGATCTGTGTTCAACGTAGCTCATCGGTACCTCGGTAAATCAGTCCATGCTCTTGCAGGTAATGTTTATCGCCTACTAATTAACCATTGTACTGAAGCCTTATAGTCTCCCCCTTTTGTGGAAGTTGTATACTTATATTGCCTCCTTAAACTGAGGCTAGCAACAGACACTTTTAAAATGTTTCATTGCTTTAGAATAGAAACTCTGGGATGATTAACTCGTTCGCCCCTATGTAACTTTAGTACTCTCTACCATACATTGGTATGGATGAGTCCATAATGGACTATAGTGTTGAAAGGGTTAAGTTATTTTGCGTTTGAACGAAAACCGCTTTGGGAAAAAACGTATCAATTCTACCTTCGATTAAACTAACATTTCTGATGTTCAAGTCTCTGAACTTCTACGTTTTAAGACAACGGATTTCTAAAATTTAAGACAATAACCGTCTGATTTGAAGACATTGACTCTTCTTAGTTTTAAGACACTGGTATTTCTGTGGTTTAAGACACTTTTTTTCATGTTGCGCAAATATGTGTATTGAACGGGCAAAAAACAAGTGCCATAAAACTTTTTACAATTTTGGAGAGTAACATTTATTTCGTTTATTTATGCAACAGCTGCCACCTGCCTTGTTGTATTTAATGCTGACTACCTACCCAGAGCTCAACGCACGTTTGGGAATATCATGCTATGTATATGGATAGGTGTCCAGGTTGTTTGGGAATCGCTGTTTGAGGCTCACAAATGTCATACACCAGGTAGGTGTTTAACGAACATAACAGGAAACTAAAAACGTTACTTTTTATGAAAACTGGAAAAACCTTTTTGTTTATAGCAAAATACACACCGGAACACAAAAGGTCAACACAAAACACATAAACACAATCGAAATATTCCGCTTATTCTTGTTAATAATTTAGGGTCCGTTCAGTATGTAAGGTCATACCAATAAATAACCCTTTTCTGGATCTCAAAAAATAGAAATACCGATTTATTTAGATTAAAATAGAGACACTAAGACATTATTTAAAATATGAACCCTCAATTGGTAGTGGTTTTGTCAGTTACAACTGTGACAGCAAACTTTATCAGGTTAAAGTCGATAGGACGAAATGTTAACACTTTAATACAGAATATAATCAATGATGTGATTTTTATCTGTAGATGATGTAAAGAAAGTCGAGAGTGGAAAAACAACAGTCCGGACAGCTATGCTTTGGTGTTATATCTCTACAATGGCGGTACTGCTGATTCCAGCGTGCATGACAATACTCTTATTTTAATTTTTGTTCCAGTTCAGAATTTATTATGAGTTCCTCTTCACTACATGTAGAAATATTACGATTCGGAGATAAAACAAAACATCTTTTTTCTGAATATCTTTGATTAAAAGATAAGGTCAGTTTGCCTATGGGAGTAAACCAGAACAATACAACATTTGTCCCTTTACCAAGAAAAAACAAGTCAATTACGCATTTAAAATATTCCTTTGGCTATCATTGAATATCAACTTGTCATGAGAAATTGAATGGCTTAGGCGTAGCTTGATGTTTGATCCGATTGATTTCATTAATAAAAGACGAGATATAATTATCAAATTTAGTTTGTTTATTCCACAGCACAACTAAAGTTGGTATAGATTATAAGACGTGTACAGTCATTGAAAACAGAACTCTTAAATGTTACGTTTTCGTACTACTGCAATATGTTTATTTACTGTAAAGATTGACCTTCATTTTGACGGCGTATACGGTAGTATGAACGCAGTTGAGAACGAACATATTCTATGGTGCGCGTTAACGCTCCATAGACAATATGTGTGTTACCTACTGCGTTCATACCACCGTATACGCCGTCAAAAGGAAGGTCAGCTCTTACATGTACATCCAAAAAATGTTCAAATGCTACAATACGCAGCAAAACAGTCAAAGCGGGTTGTTACGATAGTAACCATGGTAGCCGTGGTTGCTCGAGTATCATATAGTTCCAGTGAATCTACATTGATATATGAGTAAATTTAGATATTCCAGTGAACAACACTATTTTTTCACTAGCTTTAGAAATGGTACAATGAGGCTGTACCAGCCATTTTGAGGGGTATCCACATGGATATAAATAGTCTGTCTACTTCGATTGGCTCGCTTATATACTTTACACGCAGTGATTGGTTACCTGCTGTCTGTGATGTCACCATTCGATGATGTACAAGTGGGGAAATTAATTGCAAACAAAATGAGATAGATAAAGTCAGTGAGATCCGAATGTTCATACAGGATTGTTGGACATTGTTCTGCTATTCCACGCACGGCGGCGCTGTTGTTTGGTTATGGTCGGAAATTAGTAAAATCAGAGAGCTCCGAATAGGCATTTCAGGGTCATACTAATACCAAAACCAGACGGAAATCCAGAACCAAGTACTTTAATGTGTTTCTTTTATGTTTTTAATGCAACTACCTTAATGAATTGATTTGACATGAATAAAAATGTATTTTAGCACAAGTCTATATCAAAAATATACATTGCATTTTGATTTAAAACAGAAATCGAAAACATACCAAACATAGTGGTCCTGACATTACCAGTCCTGGTTTTTGGTGAAAAGTAAATTCACTAAAGCGGTGTGAACTGCTATCTTACTTTTAAGTAGTACTAGCACGGAATTAGATTAGATTTGCTATCTAAGTCCGTGGTATTAGTCATTGGTTGCTTGCTATTCATGTTATCTCTTTCTCATTGGATATTGATGCCCCTGCTAGGGCATTTACACTTAATCACATATATATATATTATGTAACAAGTTTGTACAAGTTTTTTATTTTTTTTATTTTGTAATATTGCTTAATGTATGTGTTTCTCAATACAGAGTAAGCAGGACAAATAAGAATAAAATGTATCTCATCTTCTAAATCATTTTTGTCACAGACAAAACATAATCTTTGACCTCTCGGAACCCCATTATAACGTCCAGATTCGATATTAAGGGAATGCGCCTGCATGCGATATTGACTCAACATTTTTTTGGTATTAAATGTTAAAGGCTTTACTAAATAGAATTGCATATTAAAAGTATCGACAAGATGTCTATATAAATAACATTTAGAAGATGTTTCAAACGCACCACGTAATTCCTGAATAAATACGTCATGCAGACGTTGGGCTTTGAAAAGGCCTGTCCCTCAACCGAGGAATAATCCTGCAGTTATGCGACGTAACCTTGTTCACAACGTGCGTATGCGAGAAGACCACAGTACCACCTGACCAACTGGTTCACAGTTGTCCGCTCGTGGACGACCTGACCACAAAATTATATATATTTCAAATAAATTCTCAGCACAACTACGCGAGCTTCTACATACCCATCTATCTCAAACTTTGCTATAGCTGCTTACTAAAACATAATGCTGTTGGGAGTGGAATACCAAGTAAATCCTTGAAAGCGTTCACAATTGAAATACATACGTTTTCGCAAACAACTCGTGAATAACATCAAGCACTTTTTATAAAATCTTGAACATAGCAATTCTGTCATCTTATGACGACTGAAACACATACAAATATCATAAATGCCGCGGCTCTAACAGTTCATGGTAAAGGGCTGTTGACGTGCTTTATGCAGGGATGTGGGCACGTCAAATTGAATAACAATTTGGCTGAAATATGTCATTTACCTTTAACTATCTACACAAATATGAACACATACCAGATTATCTATATATAGATAAAAAAAAAGCGACTTTATATTTCAAAGTCGACGTACACATCCGGTCACTCAATACGATAGATTGTTTTGCAAGTTTTCTTGCGTGTATTATCTTTAAACTAGCAAGAAATGAAATTCGTAATTGTGTGAACATTTTTTCTCTGAAATAAAAACTGAATCTGTAATAGCAAGTCATTTAACTCCAATACGTTTTAATCAATGATAGATATGACATAGCATATAGACTTGCTCAAGTCAATATTTAAATGGGAAAACAATGTATGATCATCATTCCAAAGTGATTTCCAATCAAGTCTAATATATCAGTGTCAATTTTCAATTTTGAGAAAGTGTCTCCAATAACTTTAATTTCACTCTGAGTGTCACCGACTCGGCATTGATGGTACATTATGAAAACACTGGCAATGTTTTATTACCTAAAATGTAATTCAGAAAACTATACATCTATGCAAATCTTGAATACGTGCTGAAAAAGGAAATACATGAGTGTCAATGTCACATTAAATTTATTGAACGAGTTTGATATATACTATATAACGAGTTTAATTTATTCAATATAACGAGTTTGATCAATTCAATATAGCACGGACACGAATTTAAGATTCTATTTTATCAGTTAACGTTAAAAAATTAAGAACAAAACTTCAAACACAATTGTATGTTGCTGTCGCGGTATAAGTCAAAACCAAAGTACTCCGATCGTAGTAATGTCGTTCCGCGCAGTGCAAAGTAGTTCCAATTTTTCTTAATCTTGAACAGTTTTAAATGAAATGAAAATAATAATGACAAAATAATCACTCAAATTCACTTAATAGCAAAAAACTTTATTTTTTTTAATAAAGTAGTACCTGCAGAAGCGTAGGAATATTTTCCCACGGTTTTGACCAACCGCAGCACCATAAGGTTTTATTGCACGTGTGTATTATCATATTTACGACAATGCGTGTGACACCGTAAAATGTCAGCCAACAAGAGATCTTGTTATAATAATAAAACATATCTCTAACCAAATTAGTCTATACATCACCACTCATAACAGGAGTAACTAATAATGCTTTTATGTCAAATTAGCAATGACCTTTTAGGAAACTCGACCCGGTGATTCAGGATAGAACAGAAATTACGACTATATATCGATATAGCCACGATCGCAGTTACATCAAAGTAAACGTATTGCAATGTTCTCTTTTTTCCATTTTGTTTTCAAATTACGTGTACTATCTTAATATCGATATTTCGTCAAGTACATAATATGAACTTTATCTATTTTATAGACATTAGTCATTACCAAAAAAAAATGTCCCCAACTTATCTCAATCATTATGTTTGGGAGGAAGGATCGAATCCGGCCATCTTGATGAAGACGACCGCGCCATCCACTGCGCCACCCGACCCACCGTATAAGTTAGGCTTCGAACAAATATCTTCTTAAGTTTTGACAGGAAGCAATATGGTGTCATTGATGCAAAAAAGTATATTGTGAATACATTTTTACCAATCATCTATAATTCAAAAATTCTATATACGGGATACCGGAGCAAGTTTGGCCAACCCTGATATTTTTTGTCTTGAGCTGAAGTTTAGTTGGCTTGGCATTCACTCGATTACGAACAAATGGCGAATAATAATAATAAACTTTATTTATTGAGGATTAAAAACCTGATTAAGCCAAAGGCTAATCTCCCTCGGGGTCCTCTATATTAGTAAAATGTGTTAGTTTTACACAGTATTTCTTACAACATAGTAATATAAATTAAACATGAATGACATCTAAAATATAGGTTATGAAAATATTACATGCAATTATATAGTACAATACATCAAATATCACAGAAAGCATACATCTCATGCTTTGAAGGTCTGATGATAGTTAAATGGCCGTAGCCTTACATACATTATGCTAATATAGCAAAGTATAAAAATTGCCAGGATATACGCTAATATAGCATAAATTAAAAACTATTTTCTTTATCTAAAAGTATGAATCACAGTAGTGGTTTATAGCTCTCTGCTTAAAAGGCTTAACAGATGGTAATGACCTTACATCATTTGGAAGTGCATTCCAAGTTTGACAGCTTGATAAAACAAAGTGATTAATATACATGTAGAAGGTTGTCCTGTGCTTAGGAATGTACAACATATGCTGTTCAGCCCGTAGTGAAGCTCTGGAGTGGACAATGTTTACATGTTTATAACAAGAACATAGATATCCAGAAGTAAGTCCGTGTACACATTTAAAGGTCATTACAGACTTTCTATAATTCATATACAATTGTATAGGCATCCATTTCAACACAGAAAACATTTCTTTTGGAGGAGTTTCAAATGGAACATCTAGAATTAGGCGTGCTGCACGTTTTTGTAATTTATTTAACTTGTTCATTAAATTGTCAGTAAAGTCTCCCCACACTGTACAGCAGTATACAAAATGCGGAAATACACATGCATTTACATATTTCAACCGTCCACTTACTGGCAGATACTGTTTGATACGACGGAGTAGCTTTCATCCACAACTTACCCTCTTCAGAATGAAATTTATATGTTCTGAACAAGATAAGTGGTGGTCTAATTTTACTCCTAAAATCTTTTCAGTCTCTACCTGTTGTATTTTCTCATTTTTGAAAATCAAATTAAGCTCATTTTCACTTACTGCGCCCCTGGCTAGTTGTTAAAAACATACATTTTGTCTTATCTACGTTAACAATCATTTTATTGTCAGAACACCAGTCTTCCATTTTCTTTAAATCATGTTCTAATTTCGCTCTGACAAGATCAACGGTTTTACCAGAAGCAGATCTAGACAGTGTCGTCTGCGTGCATATCCGTCCTGCAAGCAGTTATCAACGGCAAATCGTTGATAAATACTAAAAAACATTTAAGGACCAAGGATTGAGCCCTGAGGTACCCCATGGGTTATCCTCTTGGCCACAGTTAGATTTCCTGAAATAGAGACATTTTTATGAACCAAGATACAACAGTGACATCACAATTATGAACTTTTAATTTTTCTATTAATAAAGTATGGTTAACTAGGTCAAAACTCTTCCTAAAATCTAGGAAGACAACACCGTTTATATTTCCATGATCAATTTCATATGCCCAATTGTTTACAATATTTAAAAGGGCGGTTTCACATGAATGATTTTGTCATCTGATGATATGATGACGATGGGGAGGGGGTTGCCAAATGATGACATATTGATGACAAAAAGAGGACAAAATGAGGATAAATGTTGACCAAAGACAACACTGAACGAGGCACAGGTTTGATCAAACTTACTTTGAGAACAGTTAGTTATTACTATATATACTTTGGTTAGTGTGAATCTCTTTATTTGTATAACGGTTGATATTTTTTTCCGCTTTCGTTTTTTTTTTTGGTTCATTACAAATACTTGGTGTATACATATTTACCTTTATTAATTTCAATCTATTATTGTATAAACACATATGTACATGTATATGGCCATTGAATACACATATATGAATATACATCATATTTACCTGTATATGTATTACATCTATAAGTATGAAGACATATGTATATAGCCATTGTTTGTACATGAAGGAATAGACATGCACACACATATATATATTTTTATACATTAGTATGAAAACCCTTATACCAGTATATACCCATATTGCCTGTATATGTGTCCATCGTTTATCAATGAATTGTTAACCGACTCTTCTCGCTGGAATATATACATATTGTGAAATATAGATTAGCAGTGATCTTACTGGTTTTATAATTCATCTTAATAATACCCCCCCCCCCCCCTTCCTTAATGTATAACGTATGGAAATGAAATTATTTGTTATATTTGTATGTTATATTTTACTTCAGGGCAATAGGGAAATTATCATATGTTACTGGAACGTATGACTTTACGACTGTTTTATTTTGTAGATCACCGGTCCGAGACGTTGGAGATTTACTGTGATATGTCTGGATCTCCTCAGTAGATCTACTCTCACATGACCAGGAGACGCGCCGAGACAGACCCATAGTGATTTACTCTGGCGTGGGGACTCGGACACAATGACAGTCTATGTAATGGACCTAAATCCAGCTCGGCTCCATTTCAGTGCTAACTCTGTATAACGTATCGACACTAATGTGTATAGGTTATTATAAAATAATGCTTACTAATTATCATCTGATTGCGTGATATCAATTTATGGCTAACGATGTACTGATGACACGAGAACAAAAACATTATTTCTACAGCATATTTGGAAACCTAAATGTTTAGGCCGGTTCACTAGGTACAATAATTCTGTATTGTTTGGGGGTTCGGATCAGACAATATGCCATCCCTCTACGAGAAGGTGGTTTCAGTGATTGAGAAGGACCCGGATAATAGGACAGATTTTGACTGTCAGGAACTCATTGGATGGTTCCGAAATAAGTCACCACTCTTCCTGTCTCTGAAACAAGGTAAGCATTGTCATCTTATTTTCATCTGTTTAATACATTATGTCGAAAGATGGATATATAGCTATATTTCCATATCATGTCTAAGTTTAATTGCTTAGCCATTTTTCATTATAATTACATAATGACATGTTAAGTAATTACTTGAATCTTTTGCGTTCACTTGCACATGTTTATTACACTTCCTTATAAAATTCCCTTTTGCATCTTTAGTTTAATTCCTGATGAAATTCACTTTGATATGTTTAGCATAACTCCTTATTAAGTCACTTTACATTTTTGGTATGATTCCTGTTAAATTCACTTTTACATGGTTATAGTCAAACCTCATGAAGTTCTTTTTTACATGTATAGTATAATTCCTGATGAAGTTCATTTTTACATGTTTAGTATAATTCCTGATGAAGTTCATTTTTACATGTTTAGTATAATTCCTGATGAAGTTCACTTTTACATGTATAGTATAATTCCTGATGAATTTCACTTTTACATGTTTATAGTAAAACCTCATGAAGTTCACTTTTACATGTTAAGCATAATCCCTGATGAAGTTCACTTTTACATGTTTAGTATAATTCCTGATAAAGTTTACTTTACATCTCTAGTATAATTCTTATTATCTGCTTTTAATCATTTAAACGCATCGTACCAATATGTAGTCTTTACTATTAGTCGTTGTAAGATTGTAGTGGAAGTTTTTAGATAGATTTGTTGTAGTGTCCTATCATATTTCCTTTCAAAATAAATTATATTAAAAGATGTTCCTGGAGAAGGTTACTCTTACATATTTAATATATTCCCCGTTAACGCTCACTACACTTCCTCCTGAAGTTCACTTTACTATGTTTATTATCAATCATTATGAGTTTACTTTACATATTTAATATATTTCCCGTTAACGCTCACTATACTTCCTCCTGAAGTTCACTGTACTATGTTTATTATCAATCATAATGAGTTTACTTTACATATTTAATATATTTCCCGTTAACGCTCACTATACTTCCTCATGAAGTTCACTTTACTATGCTAATTATAAATCATTATGAGTTTACTTTACATATTTAACATATTTCCCGTTAACGCTCACTATACTTCCTCCTGAAATTCACTTTACTATGTTTATTATAAATCATTATGAGTTTACTTTACATATTTAATATATTTCTCGTTAACGCTCACTATACTTCCTCCTGAAGTTCACTTTACTATGTTCATATAAATCATTATGAGTTTACTTTACATATTTAATATATTTCCCTATAAAGTTTGCTTTAACGGGTTTAGTAGACTTCCTTTTTAAATTAACATTTAACATTTCATAGAAGTGAATAGAGGAAAAATGAAACTTGTATTGAATTATTGTATAATACTGGTCCTTAAACTTCGATATCATGTCATCTCGTTATTCTTGTCACCCAGGGACATACACTAGTAGAAGCTAATCTATATTATATACTAACATACATAGTAATGCAGAATGAAATGAAAGCCTTATCGCTCGACATTGAAATTGATTGTGAGATTAATGGCTAGTAAATTGGACAGTTTAACATTAACGAGGTGTTCACTGATGCTCTAGGGCTTAGATAGAGGTTAACAATACTGGTTGGATATATACTTGTGAGTGATTAGATTAAATTACACTGAAACTATGGATGTCCTACAAATACTGAAACTCGGCAAAGCCTCGGGCCAGGACGAAAAAGCCATTACATGTTAAAGAATGTTTGCCATACTATTTGTAAACCTCTTGAGTTACTATTTAATATTTCACTGTCTGCTGGTGTTTATCCTAAGTTGTGGAAACTTGCAAAAGTTATGCCATTATTCAAAAAAGGTGATAGACATTCTCCCTTAAATTACCGACCAATTTCTCTCTTGTCTACTGTTGGTAAGGTATTTGAACGTGTTATTTTCAAACATATCTATAATTATTTTTTTGAAAATTCGTTGTTTTATAAATATCAATCTGGTTTTCTTCCAGGACATTCAACGGTATACCAATTAATTGAAATGTATCATAACATATGTTTATCACTTGAAGAAAAAAAACATACATGTATTGTCTTCTGTGATATTTCAAAAGCCTTTGATAGAGTTTGGCATAATGGTTTGTACATAAAGTTAAAATCCTATGGAATAGGCGGAGAGTTATTGGTCTGGTTGAAGGATTATTTACATCAAAGGCAGCAAAAAGTATGTGTTAATGAGTCTTTCTCGAAATTAGGTTCTATTGATGCAGGG
>NW_018407735.1:4651-26105 GCF_002113885.1 Mizuhopecten yessoensis | reverse complement strand
CTCTCTCTCTCTCTCTCTCTCTCTCTCTCTCAAGAATGTGTTTGTTGTAAATTAATTTATGTATTATTAGAAATTGCATTATATTGATATATTGATATGTTGTAAACCATTATGGAAAGGGCGTTTATAAGTTACAATAACTTGTGTCCAATCCTTATGTAATTATATTGCAATAAAATATGTTTAAACTAAACTTGTGAGTGACCTTTCGAAACAATGATAAAAATAGATTTTGAAAACTTAATTTAAGTTCCTAATGCCATTCGGTGTGCTCTATATCAGGCAGGCCCCTCTTAGCCTCTACGTATTCATTTCAAATGTGTTATGTGTGTTCGGTTATAAAACTAAGGGCGTAACACTCCTGGGTCAAAACGTGTTTGACTCATTTTGATGCAGTACTCCAAAGACAAATACAATGCATCATACAACCTTTTCGTCCTTCTAGGACCAATCGGAGATGCCAAGGACAAAAACGTTGGAAATCGAAATTGTCTAAACTATTACAGAAATAGAAGGACATGGTGTGTATATGTGGCCTTCAAGGTTACAATAAACGTAGGGGACGAATCAAAATTGGCGTAAGCTACTATTGAAACGAACGAAGAGTTTCGCAAGACCATTAATTAAGAAAAAACTGGTTAATTTCAAATAATGGGTAAAGTGTGTGCATTAATCATGAAAAACAGAAACAAAGACTTTATCAGCAGTGTCTGGTTATAGAATATGAAGATATTCATAGAATATAAAATACAAAAGTCTTACCTTGCTCTGCAGATCAATTCTACAATATACCAAAAAAAATCTTAATGTCATTTTTATCAACAGATATTATGCAGCTCATGAAGATAGGAACGGTCTAGTTTCGAAATACCCTTAATCCGTGTAAATGAGATAAAACTATGGGGGTCACCTGTTTTCAATTATTTGAATGTATCAAATCATTATAAAGTCTGTGCCATTTGACGTTGTTGAATTGTTTTGTCAAAGTTTTGAAAATAGAAATAAATTGCATCAAACACGCAACGGTTTACACATTACCGTTTGTTGATAGCCTCTTATGATTTTGAAGATGAATTAGTCCTGTTAAACAATTTATTAACCAGTAGTTCCCACTTAAGAAACAGAATTAATCATTCAAACTTGGCAATAAGAAAGCATTTGTTTCAAAAACTTATTAAAGCGATGCAGAAAGTTTTAAAATAAGGAAACGTTTGCAGTATCATATTTTTTTGTGTCTTATGATCCATCAGTGATTCAAAAGATAAAAACAATTCAGTATTAGGACTTCCAGCTTTGGAAGTAATGTATTTGACATGAATAAAGACATGCTCACTCTGTTTGAGATCGCTGGTGACGAGCATTCCTTCGTTGGTTTAACGGGATACATCCTTACGGGTGTCACATGTGGTACCGAGAGTCCACTCTCCATGTTATCTGGTAATTGTCTCTCCGTATGGCATTTTAAGTCGGTTCGTGTCATTGGTTATAAATATATTTCATTCGCGTTAACGTAGTATTGGGATGTAAGGATATTCTGTCTGCTGTACTTAAAGAAATATATATGTGAATCTTATCACAATAAGATAAAATGATAATAAACACAGTAAGCCATAAATGAAGTATACTGATTCATTCTTCTGGGATCTATCGGTGATACTAATGACCAAAAAGGTTGAAATCCAAATAGTCTAGAACCAATGTTGAGACAGAGAGGCAGTTGCGTAAAACCCCTTAAAATGAATTAAAAAAATAGAAGAGTACTAGTCATTCTAAATTAAATGACATGTAAAGTATGTATATAATGAACCATGCCACAACTCAAAAAGATAACTTAATAATCTACCTGTAAAGTCTACCACTTTGTAGCTCGAAAGATGAATGTTACATACAAACCCACACGTGATTGCACCATTGAAACTTAATAATTACATTATGGATTAATGAAAGGTTAAGTAAATATGAATGTTATTCTTTTAATAAATTGAGATAGTTCAGTAGCATTACTTATATCAGTAGTAAGTACAGGATGTAAGATTACCGATTAAAATGTCAGAATCTATTTAACACTCTAAGGCTTAGAAAACGAGTTCTCAGGTTTATATAGAGTATCATGCTGTTATTTAATGTACGATATCTTCTTGGTATAAACCTGTTTTGGTAATCCGTCATATCGGAGGTTGAGGCGGCATTGCATAGCCTTTTATTGGGAGTATATATCAAACCAACAGCCCGTTGATTACATGTTGATGTCGACTATAGATATAAACTACAATTCTATTATCAATATGTCTGAAATCTATTGCTATTTAATTCATATGATGTTGTTGACTTGTTTATCAATCGTTGACAACCATACCACTTACTGGGGATATATGAATATATTGAAGTGGCGTAATTATGACGTCATGCATGACGACTGATGGCGTTACCAAATGGATCGATAAAGCACTGCTCAATAATATTCTTATTTCAGACCTCTTAGTCATTAAGGATGCTTATTTTATTTATTTTTTATCTCCCAGTTTGTTCAACAGTACTTTAGACCTATTTTGATTCCAACTTTTTGGCCCCTAACACCACCGTTTACTCCTAGGAGTGTGTTACTTTATAGTATATTACCAAATTGTATAGGTTCAATGTTCAGATTATTAGGTCATGTTTATTTATAATCAGCTAATACAGATATAATTTTTATATTTGGTTGCTTACTACACATTTTTCTCGTGAGTTAATCCGCAAATAGATATTTCACGAGAATGGCGATACTAAGAGTCATTTATCTCATACTACAATTAGGTTGTATGCTAGAAGCAAATTAATCAGATGGTTTTAAACTCCATTTTATGGTATTTAGCTATCGGTGTTATGAAAAACAATTAGATTTAAACATATTCCTAACAAAAATGATTCACAACAATGTCCATGAAATTTATCGCCAAATAAGAATTGCTCACTTTGATCGTGACAATATTCTATGTAAATTTGTACACTTAAATTACCACTTTATATAATATTTTTACTATTTTAATCATAACAGCTTTAGGTTTATGATCCTGACAGTTGTAATTTTATTTTATAAGGACCTTTCCCTTGGGAACTGTGTTCTGGTAGTGTTAATGTTCTGTGAAAGCGTAGTGCTCGAGTCGTTAGGTGAGGGCATCCATTAATCTAAATAAATCGTCCAAATATCACGTCTGTGAATCATCAGACATAGTGATGCATTGTCTCCTTCATGCACATCAAAAGGAACTTTACTTATACTGCCCTATCAGAAAACATTACTGCTATCAACATCATCTAATCCGGGAATTGTTCGCTGCAGTTTAATTGTCGCCATTTTTGGCCTCCGTACTGAGGCGGAATTTGTCATTTGTCATAATTTTGGTAGGTAACATATATATAACAATAACAATTCATATTGTATTTCAATGTAAAGGGCGAAATTAACATTGGGTGAATATTGATTTCACCGTCGAAGGGGGAAAGATTGACCGGGCAAACGTTTCCGGTATGCAGTGTTTGGCCATCCGATAATCATCTGGGAGCGTAATGTTGCCCGATATATCAAAGCGTAACTATTTATAAAATAGTATTTTGATTTCCTTTCATTATTATACACAGGAAGTATACCTGCGAACCATATCTCTTTAAACCCCGTTTCCCAATATTGTATTATTCACGTTTTATTACATAACAATTTATTCAAATAATGGTTGGGACGCTCAATATCTGTCATTTAATTTACAATCATGTCAATATTTTTTGAATATTTTGTATTAAGAAAAGCTTTATGACAAAACGGTATGAGTTTTACTGAATTACCGATAACCATCGCTATATAACACACCATTATGAATGACTCCCTCCCTTCTGATAGTATAGTGGTGTTATATTTAGAATTGTGGTGCTGTTTTAATAGCGTGTATAATGTATTCTAATACAATACGGTCAATGACCTATATACCAAAATTTCTCTTTTTTTAAACAAAGATACGTTACGTGGATAGGGTTTTCTAACTTCTAACGGAAACACTTCAATCTACGCTGCAGAAAGTATACAGTCGTCATTTCAGTGTCTGCTATGAACACTGACTGGTACATGAGTAAAAATATCATACTTTTATGGCCGGACTAGTGAATTCAATTTAGGAATCATTCAATACGTAGAACGTCACTGAACATTTACTAGTGGACGTTGGATCCCATGCTCCCTTGTATTTTCCCTTATACGTTCATGATTAAGATAAGGTGTACCAACAAAATTATACAGTATCATTACCACTGTCGTTATTGTGAGATTTTTGCTTAAGTCCCTTTTATTAGAGTATTCAATGAAAATCACATATTGCGATGCATTTTACATAATTAGAGTTGAGTTTGAACGTTTGAAAAATAGATCTAAAATGAAACTCCGGACATTTACATCACTACGCCTACTCTGTACCAATGTTGCCATCCACGACAGCATCAAAATCAGAAACAATTTTGTGGGCCGCATCGTCTATGAAAATAAAATGAAAATTGAAAGATACATAATTTGATACAAAGTACTCTAAGCTAGAATATTTCCCTTTGGTTGTTGTTGCCTGATCTTCTATATATTGCGGAGATTACTCCGAGTAACAAAATCTCCAAGTAGAACTTTTCTTCGCGACTATAGCTGCTGCAGGGGTACCTTTTACCTAACAAAAAACAGACAAACCTGATACAGATGGCAAACATATTTCTGTTTTCTCTAAAAGTCGTCAGTTCTCGAGTGAGATTTCTTAAACATTAAACATAAATCTTTTTTTTTTTTTTTTGGGGNAGTAGTTAATATTTTCAAATTAGATAAATATTACCAGGTGCAGTTATATCGGTTGGAAATTTTGTTCACAATCTCAAAATCGAAGAAACCATATTCATGTGTCACGTTTTCTGATGTCTTTACAGATATCCTCAAGGACGTCATCCGTCATTGTGTGTTCGAGAAGAAAGAGCAGGATGACGTCATCATTAAGCAAGGAGAGAACGGAGATAGGTACACCAAAACCTGGTCATAAATGGGTTTTTATTGCACGTGAAGAAGTGTTCAACTAGGTGGTACTATACCTGAGGTGTTAAAGATGTGCAATATATTCCCTTTTTTACAATGTATCTAAACAAATAACAGAGTATGTACCTTTAATAGTTTGTTTGCAATTTATCATACAGTGGTGTATTAACCGGGTTCGGGCACTGTTACGTAGATGTATATTTAAATTACGTGCTTCAACAATACATCTACGTTGTGTGAATTCTGTTCTATAGAATTAAATTTGACTCGCTGTAGTAGAGGCCATATTGGGATATGTTTTAGTTCGTTTTTATTTTCCCCTATCACTGCATAGTTAACTCGTGTGAATTATGTTTGATAGCGGTAAATTTGATTTGTTTGAATTCTCCGCTATATAGCATTTTCGTCATTGGAATTCATTTCCATATTGGTATATTTGCTTCAATTGAATTTTGGTTTATATCGGTATATTGACGCGTGTTGATTCTGTTCGATAAATTGGTATATATGATTCCTTTTAATTAGATGTTCTACAACGGTATACCCTATAACACGAAATGTTCGTGGGTTCTTTCCTTCGTGGCTTGAAGCCATTTAGATCGTGTTCGTGGTACAATCTTTCGTGGATATCCTATATTAACAAACAGTAGACAAATTCAAATTCGTTTGTATTTATTTTCGTGGTTCAATAGTTACGAACATTTCATGTTATACAGTATTCGATTCGTTTGAATTCCGTTCTATATGAATTCAGTTCTATAGCGATGCAATTGTCTCGTTTGAATTCGGTTCTATATCGGTATATTTGACTCGTTTGAATTCTGTTTTATAGTGGTATATTGGACTCGTTTGAATTCCGTTCCATATGAATTCAGTTCTATAGCGATACAATTGTCTCGTTTGAATTCGGTTCTATATCGGTATATTTGACTCGTTTGAATTCTGTTTTATAGTGGTATATTGGACTCGTTTGAATTCCGTTCCATATGAATTCAGTTCTATAGCGATACAATTGTCTCGTTTGAATTCGGTTCTATATCGGTATATTTGACTCGTTTGAATTCTGTTTTATAGTGGTATATTGGACTCGTTTGAATTCCGTTCCATATGAATTCAGTTCTATAGCGATACAATTGTCTCGTTTGAATTCGGTTCTATATCGGTATATTTGACTCGTTTGAATTCTGTTTTATAGTGGTATATTTGACTCGTTTGAATTCCGTTCTATAGCTGTTTATTTGACTCGTTTGAATTCTGTTCTATAGCTGTTTATTTGACTAGTTTGAATTCGGTTCTATATCGGTATATTTGACTCGTTTGAATTCGGTTCTATATCGGTATATTTGACTCGTTTTAATTCTGTTTTATAGTGGTATATTTGACTCGTTTGAATTCGGTTCTATATCGGTATATTTGACACGTTTGATTGTAGATTATACATCATTCTGAAGGGAAAGGTATCTATTTACGTCTACCACGACAAGGAAACCGAACAGGAGATACGTCAACATGTAGAGAGAGTTTGTTCAAAGGTCAAACTGGAAAGGTCAGCGCTCGGACAACACGTGTGGACATCTGGTCAGTTTGCTTCTTAAAACCAACTTTGCACGTTTTCATATACCTAAACATATTACAGAATTATCGCTTTGCTTATTTTAACCATTTAGATCAAACGTACCGGCTTAGGCTTACGACATAGGGGACAAATAATAGTGTGATTATTATAGTTTCTAATGTTTGACGATTGAAAATCCATATATCTAAATATGTTTACAAGACCTTAAAGCACCTATAGAAGCTGTTAAAATTTCGAGACATACAACCGATATGATAACACGAACGGTGAAAGTTTACGTCCCGAGTTCATGAGTTGAAGTTATATTGAATCACATGGTTACATAATGTACAGCATTATATACATTAAACACTAACAACGAAGTTGTTTATTAGATCAAATCAGTTTCTGATAAAAAAAAAGTGCACTGATTTGTGATAAGTATTTTCACCTAAAAATACTTTTCAAAGAACTATCATATAATTAGGGTTTTCGGTCTAGTGATGTCCTCATCGCTGTTGATATGTTTTAGGGGACGGACAGACAGTCGGGGAGATAGCACTTATAAAGGAAGACTGTATACGGACGGCTAGTGTGGTAGTGGACACAAATTCAGAACTTCTAGTCATTGACCGAGCGCTCTACAACCGGTCAGTCCGAGACGTGTTGGAGAAGGAGTTCCGAGAGAAGACAGAATTTGTAGAAAGCAACCCACTGTTTGAACAATGGACGTCCCGACAGAGAAAAGCAATGGCGATATCATTGAAGAGCGACACTTTCCAGTACGGTTGTCGGCTTACAAAGCAGAGACAGGAAGTGGACAATGTTTACTTTATAAGGAGGTCTGAAACATTAAATCTTTCGTGCTTTTCTGTACGACAATGATCACTTGTTTTCTAGTTCTCTTATGCTCTGAATCTAACTACTTATTGTAACATATGTACTGATGTCATGTTACACACGGTAACGAGGTTATATAACGATGATGGTTAAGTTATGATTATTATATAATAAAGGCAGTATATTTTTAAGTATGATTTACCAATTTCGGAAAATAGATTAAACCTGCCATATTATATCTATATATTGATTAATGTCTACAAGTTTGACATTTGATTTATTTCACTGATATGAATTCTCTCTGTGAAACCACGTATTGTGGCTTCTCCAAACGAGACTACGTTTTATGTAAGATGAGAGATACAAATGTAATAATGCAAGTGTGCCTTCAAAAAGGATTGTGATGTTTGTCAGGTGAACTTAAAAATCATTGAAAATTAATAAATCAATAAAACAATATAAACGTTAATACATAGAACTGACAACAGATATAGCACCTTCTTTGTAAGTAAGAATATAATTGACTTTGTCATGTAAACTAGTTGAACTCATATACATGTAACTTCCCAAGCTATGTTAGGTTAATAACGCAAGTCGACATTCGGATCAATGTTAAAGCAATGCGACAAAGAACAAGAAGCATTCTTGAGCTAAAAATATAAAATAAAAGTTGACATTTTTTCCAGTGGAGAGGCGGAAGTGATCGTTGATCAGGGAAGTCATAGAAATCAATATCCAGAACTATGGGCGGAGATGGAGCGACTATTACCGGAACTGCTTCCACCGTGAGTATAACACAGGGATATATAGCCACCAAAACAGCTGGGCTCAACCAGACTTCATGTAAACTCTCGATTCTATCATATTTCGATTTCGGATTTAGAGAGCTAGAATATGTTTGATGTCCAGTTTTATACGAATCGACAAAGTTATCTATTGGTAAGCAGATAGATAGATATTTAATACTTTTATCGGACAATGTCCTCGCCGGGCCGAGCAATATAAACTATGGCGTTCGGAAATAAAAGTGGAACTAAAAGGCAGGTCAAGTACGGGTCTCGTATTCAAAGAGCATTTACGTGTGGATAGGCAGACACGTATACAAATAGCAGTGAAGTGTGTCTGTAAATTGATTACCATTAAGACGTCATAAACCGCTGTTTAATATGATGAATATCTTTTAAATCAAGACACAATTATACTTTACGGCTTTTACTTTACGGCTTAGCTGTAGATGGAAGGACACAATGAGATATATATTCTATGTACTTGACCTAAATAATGTATTTTTTTTTACATGTTTGACACAATTTGTTTTGGGGTGAGAGTATAGGCAGTTAAAAATGTCACACAGACCACCCAACTGTACAGAAATAAGGTCAAATCTGCATGGAGACAACCTGAATGTCAAATACTGTCTAGAGACCACCCACATTATAAACTGCCTGAGTGACCATTCAACTGTCTAGAGACCACCCACATTATAAACTGCCTGAGTGACCACTCAACTGTCTAGCTAGCGCCAAAACTGCCTAAGAGACCCCCTAAGTGTCTAGATACAGTCCCAATTGCTTCTAGGAACACACTCTACTGTCTAGCTACTGTCAAAACTGATCTAAATACCACTCAACTGTTTAGCTAAAATCCAAACTCCGAGATTACAATGTACTTTAGAGACCACCAAATATCTTGCTTCAGTCCAGATTACAATGTCCTTTAGAGACCACCATATTTCTAGCTCCAGTCCAGATGACAACGTACTTTAGAGACCACCAAATATCTTGCTCCTGTCCAGATTACAATGTCCTTTAGAGACCCCCAGATTTCTAGCTCCAGTCCAGATTACAATGTACTTTAGAGACCACCATATGTCTAGCTCCAGTCCAGATTACAATGTACTTTAAAGACCACCATATGTCTAGCTCCAGTCCAGATTACAATGCACTTAAGAAATCACCATATTTCTAGCTCCAGCCAAGATTACAATGTACTTAAGAAATCACCATATTTCTAGCTCCAGCCAAGATTACCATGTACTTTATTGACCAACATATGTCTAGCTCAAGCCCAGATTACAATGTACTTTAGAGACCACAATATTTCTAGCTCCAGTCCAGATGACAATGTACTTTAGAGACCACCAAATTTCTAGCTCCAGTCCAGATGACAATGTACTTTAGTGACCAACATATGTCTAGCTCAAGCCCAGATTACAATGTACTTTAGAAATCACCATATGTCTAGCTCCAGTCCAGATAACAATATACTTTAGAGACCACCATATTTCTAGCTCCAGTCCAGATTACAATGTACTTTAGAGACCACCATATATCTAGCTCCAGTCCAGATTACAATGTACTTTAGAGACCACCATATGTCTAGCTCCAGCCCAGATTACAATGTACTTTAGAGACCACCATATATCTAGCTCCAGTCCAGATTACAATGTACTTTAGAGACCACCATAGCTAGCTCCAGCCAAGATTACAAAGTGCTTTAGAGACCACCATATATCTAGCAACATTCTAAATTGCCTTAAAGATTCCCTGGAAGGTTTTTGATACATGAAAATGTCTTTCTATATGACCAACTGTTTTTCATTTCTGACTTTTTTTATAATATATGGACAGGTTTGACAGAGTTATTAAGAGTTAATTGTAGGTAATTGTTAAGATGCAGTCGTATATCAGGCATGAAGATGAAAGCTAGGAGCCTGTAAATATCTTGAATTTCAAGGACTAGGAGATACATTAAAATTAGACTTAAGATAATCAGAAGAACTATTCACTTATCCACAAAGGTTGAATTAACAAAGCCACAGCAGGCACAGGTTTCTTCAGACTCGCGTAGTTCACATAGTTTGATATTTAACTTCAATTTGTCATCCGAACTCTGGGATAAAATTTACGAAACTACTTCCAGGATTGATAAGATTTAAGTTTCCCTTCACCTTAATCATAAAATGGTGTCCCTTACTTAAACGGTGTAAAGACGCTTCCTAAAGGTCAGTATTATAAGGATAAGGATTTTCCAGATAAAGCTACATTTGAGAAAAAAGCTTCATTGACGTCGACGACATCGAGATTTATATGTGGTCTTTACACTGTTAAAT
This sequence comes from Mizuhopecten yessoensis, assembly GCF_002113885.1. Lineage (NCBI taxonomy): Eukaryota > Metazoa > Mollusca > Bivalvia > Pectinida > Pectinidae > Mizuhopecten > Mizuhopecten yessoensis. The sequence goes on along the minus strand of NW_018407735.1, from coordinate 15,563 downwards.
GTTTTCTTAAGACAGAGTAGGGCCTTTTATCGTTCTTTTTATTTGGTATTTTCTCCGAGTTCGTCTTTTTGAAAGGTTTGAAAGGCTTGTTCCCGACGAATTATCTCCATATTATGTTTTCCACTTTTTCAATTTTGCTGTAATTTTGGGTGCGTGTGTGTCAAACAAGCATTTTTATCATATGCAGATAAAACACAATACGAATTGTATGCTTACATGTAACACTATGTAGAAGAGGAGTTGTGAGGACAAGCAGTATTTTGTTTTTTCCTTGTAAAGGTTTTTGTTCTTAATTCATTCTAGAAACTACGGAATGAACTACTCACCCTACGAAACGTTGAAGAGAAAACGAATCGCGCACAGGCAGTATCCCATGTGTCTCCTTGGAGCCAATGAAATTGTCGGTGAGTTACCTGTTTCTCGCGTGTATCCAAAGCAAGTGTTTGTTATAGGAATAATAATACACATGCCAAATAGGAGTGCCCTTTATTATTTTGTGTTGCATCGAGAAGCATACGAAATTTCGTTAAATCATTGTATAAGCGGAAGGGGCCCACATGCATTGTGGTTGATATGTTTGCTTCACCACAAGGCGTTTGTTTTCCCCGAGGAGTCGTCAATTAACATGTCATTTAGTCATTTGTTTCACCACAATTAGCCAATGACATTTTCATTTGGGCATGTTTTACTGCATTCAGCATTGGAAAAACTATAGTATACATTTGTTTGCATATTATGATAGGCACTCATTCGCAGTCAAACTACCAATTGTTTACCTACTATCCACACTCATTAGATGAACTACTTTTATCAAAGAGTGATCGTATTACTTGAATATCTCACTGCATATATTGTTTACCGCAGGAGCTTTGGAGCTAGTCATTGGACTTCCTACGTTTATAGAGACATGTACAGTGACGAGAAGTTCCGAAATACTTGTTCTCAGTAAAGCTAACTACCAACGCTTATTCCATCGCCGTTCAGCAGCTCGAGCTGTTGACATGTTGAAAGACACATTGTGTATGAGACTATTTTTGTACATTCACCGATCACAGCTCTCGGATGCGTACGCACCTTTTCTGAAATATCTCACAATCAAACTTCGTGATACAGAGTCACTAAAACTCTTGAAATCGAAGCACAAACGACGCACAGGAAACGGTGACAAAGAATTTCTGTATTATGGATTTTATGAGTACTCACGGCTCGAAAAACATGACCAGGGCCTTGTTAAATTAATGAAAGTGCTAGATATACATTATATGGGCCTTGACAGCTTCCTTCCTGAGTTGGAGACTAGTACCCGGGTATTGATGGAACTCGAGAAACAAATGAAGGATTGGAAACATCGCAGTCGGGGAGGGGGAGGACAAACAGAGGGGAGTTCAAAAGAGACACGGTCTACACGAAGGGCACAGACTGCCAAAAACGGCACACGACAGAAAAAGAAATATGTTGTAGAGGTAATGAAATGTAACGATACAATCTGTCTCAAAAATTACAATATACGTATTCGCGAACTTTTATATGTTTGCAAGTAATTGGAACGACTTAAGTATCTAAGTCAACATTTAATCTTTATATAAAAGCTTGATAAAAATAATAGAAGGGAGGAAACTCTGGTTGAAAAAGTACAATACACAACAACGGGATGAGAGAGGCAGAATTTCTTTTTACGAGTGATAGTAGTCAATCATAACTGTATAAACATAAGCTTGTTGGGACAATTTTGTACATATTTGTACCTTTTTGTATTATCTTGCCAAATGTTATTCTTATCATTGTAAAAATTCAAAACCATGAAATTTCTATATCTCATTCGCTATTTAACGCTGTCACAGTGTTTCTACAATGTTACTTCCTGGGTAAAGTCCATTTAATTCTTTACAACTGTATTTTGCTGTATGCTCTCGAGATTTTCAAATTTAATGTTGACTACCACACAAAAATGATAGCGACATATAAAACTCGCAAAATCTTAATGACTCACAGTTAACTTTATATTTTCAAATTACTTAGACGTCAATACTGGATGAGCACTGTACATTTGCTACTGTTCTGTTTTCTCACTGTTGTATTAACAGGCACTGAATGAACCTCCGAAACTGGAAGCCTTTCTGCGCTCTAAGACTACTCTATGACGAACAGAGGATGCCGGGATCTAGTTTGTGAAGACAAATTAGACAACAGGTTTTACTGATTACAATAAAATGTGGCTGTCCTTTAATTTGTAGGTCTCAAAAGGAAACACTTTAGTACATTGACTACAACACAGTGAGTTTTGTTGTATTCTTAAATAACAACGAACATGTTAAAATGTAGAAATACGACATGGTTTAAATAAATAAAAGCAATGTGTTTGAATGGAAAGTGCTACAACATCGAAGTTAAACGATAACACTGATTTGTATGTATTTACAGTATACAAATACAATAGGTTAACATGTGATTTATTTACAGTATACAAATACAATAGGTTAACATGTGATTTCTTTACAACTTGAAGGAAATAACTACGATTTTGTTTAAACATCACAATAAAGTCAATAAAACGGAAAGTATTTCTAGTACTCAAAATAGGTTTGTTTAGCTACGTTCTTGATTTAAGCCTATATCAGCGTCAACCTGCAGTAGTAGCTAACTATATGGTGTGCAGTAACACATTTGTAGTGATGTCCTAGGTCTTTAATACAGCTTGGGAGAATAGCCTCAAGTAAGGCAAAGTTTCGCTACCATCATAACGATTATGAGGATGCTATCGAGTGTTTTGTTTCTGGTTTAACATCCTTGTAAGAACTAAGGTAATAAAGAGACGGGAAGATATGGAGACACCGATGAAAAAAAGAGTGGGGAAGTGGAGGAGAGACTTATATCCCAAGTGTTGCAGTAGGGACATCTGATCACAGTATGGATATCATATCACAATAGTGTCATTAGATCACCATAGGGACAACATCTCACAATAGGGACATCAGATCACAATAGGGACATCATATCACAATAGTGTCATCAGATCACAATATGGACAACAATTCACAATAGGGACATCAGATCACAATAGGGACATCATATCACAATAGGGACATCATATTATAATAGTGCCATCAGATCACAATAGGGACATCAGATCACAATAGGGACATCAGATCACAATAGGGACATCATATCACAATAGTGCCATCAGATCACAATAGGGAAAGCAATTCACAATAGGGACATCAGATCACAATAGAGACAACATATCACAATAGGAACATCAGATCACAAAAGGGACATCAATTCTCAATAGGGACATCAGATCACAATAGGGACATCAATTCTCAATAGGTACATCAGATCACAATAGGGACATCTGATCACAATAGGGACATCAGATCACAATAGGGACTACCAACTACCTTACAATGCACACATGTTTAACCTTACATTATATCTAGTGCAGTAACATTGCTTTCTATGGTTGTATCTCTGTATCAACGAGATACAATTTTAAAACTTCGTATTTGTTGTAATTATTGGTTTCAGAAAGAGCTCTAAGTGACATTAAAATTTTAATAAAAACAGTTTACGTTTCTTGTACCTGCAGTTCGACTTATTGAGCTAATATTAACTTAATTTAAAGTTAATTGAACAAAATAGTGGTTTCTCAATGCGTGATGGTTGGTTTTAGTGTTTATAAGGTTTACCGAGTGTCGCTTACAATCTGAAAATTAACTTAGCATTTCCGGGATTTTTTCTTTCTCATAACGTTCGGATATTTCTACAAAATCATATGTTTTTCATGAGAATGCATTGCTCCTTTGTGCGATCGGGGAAATAATTGCTATGAATTTTGACGTCATAAATGATGTCGGAATGCATTGTTACTTGACATCAGAGATAGACCTAAACAAATCAAATTATATCAGGTTTATCCAATAAGTTGGGAGTTAGAAAAATTGTAATGATATTTGGAGAAATAAAGCAATTGAACCGAACGGTTCTTTATTATTCTTAGAGAGTAGTTTTTTTGTATAATTTTACCTGGTGACAAAAATAAACTGATTCATTTAATATCAGCTTAACCTGACGTCACTTATCCAATATAATGATTCATTTAACATCAGGTTTACGTGACATCACTTATCTAATATACTGATTCATTTAACATCAGCTTAACGTGACATCACTTATTTTATATACTGATTCATTTAACAGCAGCTTAACGTGACATCGCTTATCTAATATACCGAGTTATTTAACACCAGCTTAACGTGACGTCGCTTATCCAATATACTGATTAATTTAACTTCAGCTGAACGTGACATCACTTATCCAATATACTGATTCATTTAACATCAGCTTAACGTGACATCACTTATGTAATATACTGATTTATTTAACATCAGCTTAACGTGACATCTCTTATCCAATATACTGATTCATTTAACATCAGCTTAACGTGACATCTCTTATCCAATATACTGATTCATTTAACATCAGCTTAACGTGACATCACTTGTCCAATGTACTGATTCATTTAACATCAGCTAAACGTGACATCACTTATCTAATATACTGATTCATTTAACATCAGCTTAACGTGACATCACTTATCCAATAAACTGATTGATTTAACTTCAGCTAAACGTGACATCACTTATCCAATACCGTTGGTAGTGTTTTTCTTCCTCTAAGATATTTGCTGAGGCTACGACAATGCCAGGCTAGGGGACAGTAATTAAAATTCGATGAAATGAAAGATTTAAAAACGGTGATCTTTCCCTTTTTGGTAAGACTATTTCAAACTCTTTTCAAAATAGCTAATTGTTTGGAGGCCTTTCTTCAGATCTTAGATACATGGTCATCAATATTAATACAGAGTCAATCTCCACACCTAGCAGAGTAACATTATTTTTACAATCAATAACCTAGTCTCCAATAGAAAAGGATTTACTGTTGTCACCGGTGTTTCCCCCTGTACATATGGCCTGAAATTTACTAGGATTTGCTTTCATACCATTTGCTGAAAACCAGTTTAATAAAAAAAATCTTTCTTTTTCTAGTGTAAGTTTAATGTTTAAAGAACAGGTATTATATGAACGGGTATTGTCATCAGCATAATTGTACAAAATGGTCTTTTAGTAACGTAAAAATAAAAATCAGTGGGCCGACAATTGACCCCTGGGGGACTCCCTTCCTCAGCAGCTGCCAGTTGTTGACATCAGGTTCAAGTCTAATCCGCTGCAGTCTGCCACTGAGGTAGCTGCCGATGAAACTGACTGCAGTCTCATCCAGTACGATGGCCTATAGCAGCCTGACACAAAAATAGAGCAAAATAAATGTGTCATGCAATTAGCATGACACAAAATAAAGAAACAGCATAACACAAAAACATTAATTAAAATAAATGTGTCCCGATGTTAGTATGACACAATTTTTTTTTATAAAATACCGTGACACAAATAAATTACCTAAAGAAAATACTCTCCGGTCGAAAAGGCCTTATCAATTCAAATATGTTTGGAATGCTAATTGGAAACATCAGAGGAATGTATGACCACGGAGATTTCTATACCTTATCGAATCTTAAATATGATTTCCAATGATTAAATTAATGACAATGGTGACCATACCTCTTGTATGATCACATGTCTATGATAACCATACATCTTGTGTGATCACCTGTCTATGTTGATTGGTCATTTAAGGACGGCCGCCCCTGTGTGCAAGATGCATGCGTGTAGTATATACGTATGTGTTTTGGGAGGCTGCGATATGTTCGTGTTTGTCTCCCTGTGATAGCGCGGAACTGATGCCGACTTTATATTTAACATACATTGAATAAACTAAATCGTTTGTAAATGATGACAATACCTCTTGTGGGATCACCTGTATATGAGAACCATCAATTTGATCATTGCTTGATGTGATTACCTGTCTAGGGTGACCATATCATTTTTGTAATCATATGTCTATTTGAGAACGCCTTTTGATGTGATCATCGCTTTTTGGTAATCACCTGACTATAGTGACCATACGTATTTCGTGATCACCTGTGTATGTTGACTTGATAACCAGTATATGATGACCATACATCGCGTGTTATCACATGTCTATTTGAGAAAGATGTCTTATGCCATAATAGCTCTTTTGTGATCACCTGTCTATGCTGACAATGCATCGTGTGTGATCACCTGACTAAGGTGACCATACGTCGTGTATGATAACCTGTCTAATTGAGAAAACCTGTCAATAGGACCATAGCTCTGAGTGATCACCTGTCTGTTTGAGAAATATCTATTTTGTGATCACCTGTCTATACTGACCATACATCGTGTGTTATCACCTGGCAATGGTGACCAAACCTCCTGAGTGATCACCTGTCTGTGTTGGCCATACTTCCTGTGTGTTCACCTGTCTATGTTGGCCATACTTCCTGTGTGATCATCTGTCTATGTTGGCCATACCTCCTGAGTGATCATCTGTCTATGTTGGCCATACTTCCTGTGTGATCACCTGTCTATGTTGGCCATACCTTTCTTGTAATCACCTGTCTATGTTGGCCATACTTCCTGTGTGATCATCTGTCTATGTTGGCCATACCTCCTGAGTGATAATCTGTCTATGTTGGCCATACTTCATGTGTGATCACCTGTCTATGTTGGCCATACCTTTCTTGTGATCACCTGCCTATGTTGGCCATACTTCCTGTGTGATCAACTGTTTTATGTTGGCCATACCTTTCTTTTGATCACCTGTCTATGTTGGCCATACTTCCTGTGTGATCACCTGTCTATGTTGGCCATACTTCCTGTGTGATCAACTGTTCTATGTTGGCCATACCTTTCTTTTGATCACCTGTCTATGTTGGCCATACCTCCTGAGTGATCACCTGTCTGTGTTGGCCATACTCCCAGTGTGATCCCCTGTCTATGTTGGCCATACGTCATTTGTGATCACCTGTCTATGTTGGCCATACTTCCTGTGTGTTTCCCTGTCTCTGTTGGCCATACTTCCTGAGTGATCACCTGTCTATGTTGTCCATACTTCCTGTGTGATCACCTGTCTATGTTGGCCATACTTCCTGAGTGACTCTGTGTTGGCCATACTTCCTGTGTGATCACCTGTCTATATTTTATATATAACGGTACAGTCTTGACTTAGACCTTTTCAAATCTGATTAAAGTTATAAATTTCTGCCTGAGTATCAGTAAATCATATTTCAATAAATTTGCATGGAAAATTACCAAAAAGTGTCAGAAAATTTGAGAAAAAGAAAATAACAAAAAGCTCACATTATAAAGATTGTACATACATGTAGTAAACTAAATAAAGTTTAAATCGTTTTTTGTTTTACAGGTACTAAATTATACAAACAATCTGAATCAAGAACAAAATACATTCCGGAATAATGTTTTAATCCAATTGGCATGTACACAGCATTTTTAAAAAAACAACAGCATTGATTATTTACCATCTTAAACATGAAAGATTATTCGAACAAAACATGGACATGATACGATTGAGTAATACAAAATTAGGTAAAACAAACTTGTATGTTAAACATTCCTTCGTTTGTTAGCTTCAATAATAAATTTACCTAACAAATTCAGTTCTTTTACATTGTGTGTATTAACTAGATATATCTTTTCAGTGTGAGATAACTGAGACCACCAATTAACTAATCACCTGTGGTCACCTCGGGGCTATACCTGATCTTGAGTCAATGATTAGGCAATCCTTGTATGTCCAATGACAATGACAATGAACATTGTTTTATTATCATTAACAATACAGTGTTGTGAATGCATATATACAAATGGGTGACAATAATACATGATGGAACAGGATGGACATTAGTATTATAAATTAATTATGTCATTAATATTGGTAATAAATTTAGCCAATGATGTCAATTCATCTTGTGCTACATAATTGAATAGTGTATGAAATTTGAATATATTTGGTCTTTCATAATAATATCTGGACATATTTTCGTCTACTATTGAGTATTGGTTGTTGTGTACAGTTAAACAGATAATGGAATTCGTCGCCAATTTCTCTTAAATTACATATATTACATAATCTATTTGCATGTGGTGTATTGGAACACCTACCATTTGCAATTGATAACGTAGTATTACATGTTCTGAATTTATCATTCGCTTTGGCTAGTTTCGGAGGGAGTTCTAGTAAGAACGTTTCTAAACAAAGTTTGTACTTATATTCTATAATTGATTCCTTTCGGGGAAGTACAAATTTCATTTCTCCAGTTTGATATATAAATTTCGTTTTACAATGTAGTTTATAAAATATGGTACTCTTTAGCCAATGTATACTTGGAAAAACCATTAAATATTGAATATCTTATCAAATTTCATTTTTCAAATATTCTTTTCACATATTTTAGCCACGATAATTCATGATTTGATAAAATTGCTAAAGGTTTGTTACTTTATTTATTCTGGTTGTTTTTGTCAGTTTAGCCCAAAATTCGACCATTCTTACTTTGACATTAATATCTAGCGCAAACATTCCAAATTATCCGTATATCATAAAGTTCGGGGTAGACGTTTGAACATTAAGTATGGGTTTGCATTTTTTTTAAACGTTCGATAAGTTTATAGTCACAGAAACCCCATACTTCACATCCATATAAAACATTAGGTCTGATGGCTTTGTCAAGTATGTCTAATTGACAATCTATTGAAAGATTATGATCCCTACATTTGGAAAAAAGCACCATACATTGCTCTTACGTACAGTTGTTTGATATTAAATCGTGTCAAACCAGTTCTAGTAAAATGAACCCCAAGATATTTAAAATCCTTGGCTATTTCTATAACAGTACCGTTGTATGTAAAATTAAAGTCATCAGGAATTCTTTTTCTTCCAAATACCGTGATTTTAGTTTTGCTGATATTGCCATAGGTTGGAATATTAAAAAAAAATACATCTAATTGGTTTTACAAATCCTCTGCCGTGTCTCATAGGAGTATAGTGTCATCAGCGTATATCATAACATAAAGCTTTACAGTCACGTGATTGTTTTTGGTATAACCGTTCCTTTACATATATTTCCTCTTCGAGGTGAGCATTACCAAGCTTATTGTATAGCTGTTTGGCTTTTCTATTATTTTTGCGAGCAGACTTGCAGTCTCCCGTAAACCAAGGCAATATTATTGATACGATAACGTTGTTCAGTTATAAAACTAAAAAAAACACATTTGAGGTCATCATTCCACTTTCTGGGTTTACTTGTATTATAAATAACCCCAGTATTTAAATGATCATATATGTTATTACTATCACACAAATGTAGACATATGTGTAACTGGGAATGTACATCGGATAACAAGGTTGCGAATTCATTGAGAGAAAATTCGTCCAATACCAAGTGTGTCAATGTTACCTTTTTACATGAAAGATTACCTATACCTTTATCCTCAACCATGCGACCATTGAGTATAAATATATTACAGTGCTTACATAGGTCAAGTAAACGCTTAACATAATCGTTATTTACAGGGTCCTTAGTAGACCTTTGTCTTGGGACATTGATATCAATTAGGTCGTTAACATCGAAAAAATAACCATAATCATCAACTTCAGCTTCAAAGAAATCAGGGAGATCTGTAGTCCTATCGTTGAAGTCACAAAGCAGGCAAATATACTTGTTATCCTGTGTTTGGAAAGATAAAATATCTTTTTCCACATCTTCAAAAAGTTAAGACGAAGATAATTTGAACTTCTGGGATGTATATAAACTATTCCAAATATCATATGACCATTGCATTTAAAAACATCACCCTTAATTTTGGGCCACATAATGTGATTACAATCAATTTCTACAATACTTAAATGTTTCACATATTCATGTTTAGAATAGACAACTATGTCACCAGATTTAATAACGGACAAACATTTACTGTGTTTACAAAATGCAGTATAACCTTCGATATCAACAGAATCTGCAGTATCAGTTTCGGTAAGACATATTAAATCATAATTTGACAGATACTCAACAAAATCGGTACTTTGAGTTTACCTACAAGACCATTGACATTAATACTCAAAATGTTAAACTGTTTATGATTGATACAGTCATTGTGGACTCCCTCCACGGCATATTATGCAGTTTTTACAAAAGTTAGTACACAGATATACAATGATGAATACACAACAACAGCAGAGGCGTCTAATAGTGGAGGCTACCAGTCTCTATGATAATCACTTATTTTTCTGAAACTGACCTGAGCAAGTTAACATGCTCCTAAGCATATTCAAAGTCGTCTTCCTTATCAAAACATGTGTCAAACATCAGGGCGAACACGATTTGTTCGCCATAAGACAAGTTCTCTCAAACTCTTTTTACAGACAGAAACCGTTCACCCTAATAGGATTCATCAGGGAAAAAATATATAAAGAAAACACAGAAGACTAAATTAAATAAAAGAAAACACTAAAGACTAAATAATAACTAGAAACTTGTTTTTGTGAACAGCTTCTCTTATTAGCCAATAGACAAACTTTGGTATAAAAACTAAACAAATGGCTACAACTCTGTATAAAGTGGGGCACGATACCTAAGTCAAGTGCACTGCACACCTTCTGTGGGTGATGTGATGCAGGTGAACTTCAAGTTTGATCAAGATATCTTTAACAGTTTAGAAGTTATGCTGTGGACAAACTTCGATATAAAAAAAATACAAAGGGCCATAACTCTGTTAATAATGGGGCACACCACACTATTTTATTGCGAGAGATTCCGCCTTCCCCAGATATATAAAAAATGTAAATATTGTAAGTTTGGTCAACGTAGGTGAAATAACATGGAACTTACGTTCCGGACAAACTTCGGTATTAAAATAAACAAAAGGCCATAACTCTGTATATAGTGAGGCACGCTACCTAGTTCCAGTACACTGTT
>NW_018407735.1:0-562 GCF_002113885.1 Mizuhopecten yessoensis | reverse complement strand
AGGCTGCTATCGGCCATCGTACATCCAGCCTATAGGCTCGTAGCTTCTCCAGTAGCAGATTGTGCGGAATACAGTCAAAGGCCTTGGACAGATCCATCAGAATTGCACCAATATACTGACGATCATCCAAGGCCCGACGCCAATCCTCAAGTAGACACAGCAGATTAGACAGGCACCCGAAGCCCCTTCTGAAAGCTGCTAAGTAAGGATTAAAATATACTAAAAATATCACTAAGTGGTGTATGTACATGTACAATTCTTTCAAATCCTTATGAAAAAGTGCGTAAAATGCTAACAGGCCAGTAATTGTTTTTATTCGTGGGGTCATTCTTCCTAAAAATAGGAATTACTTGTGCCTGTTTTAAGGTATCTGGGAACTGCTGTTGTGGTATACAATGATTAAATAACATAGATAAGGGGGGGCTTAGGGCCCAGGATCCTTCCTGATATAAGTTATATAGATATAAGTTTCGTGCAGTACTGACATTACTACATTTAAAGGACCCTTCATCTGCCGCAGGTTTCATGTTGTTTTTAATATGTACAATGCTTGGGTGATCAG